>NC_090386.1:20550343-20855186 GCF_036365525.1 Heterodontus francisci | reverse complement strand
TCTATCAATGTAAACTGTGAGAAATGCCTTCAATTCTATTCCTGTAAACTGTGAGAAATGCCCTCAATTCTATTACTGTAAACTGTGAGAAATGCCCTTAATTCTATCACTGTAAACTGTGAGAAATGCCTTCAATTCTATTCCTGTAAACTGTGAGAAATGCCCTCAATTCTATTACTGTAAACTGTGAGAAATGCCCTTAATTCTATCAATGTAAACCGTGAGAAATGCCTTCAATTCTATCAATGTAAACTGTGAGAAATGCCTTCAATTCTATTACTGTAAACTGTGAGAAATGCCCTTAATTCTATCAATGTAAACCGTGAGAAATGCCTTCAATTCTATTACTGTAAACTGTGTGAAATGCCCTTAATTCTATCACTGTAAACCGTGAGAAATGCCCTCAATTCTATTACTGTAAACTGTGAGAAATGCCTTCATTTCTATTTCTGTAAACCGTGAGAAATGCCTTCAATTCTATTACTGTAAACTGTGAGAAATGCCTTCAATTCTATTTCTGTAAACTGTGATAAATGCCTTCATTTCTATTTCTGTAAACCGTGAGAAATGCCTTCATTTCTATTTCTGTAAACTGTGAGAAATGCCTTCAATTCTATTCCTGTAAACTGTGAGAAATGCCCTTAATTCTATCACTGTAAACCGTGAGAAATGCCTTCAATTCTATTACTGTAAACTGTGAGAAATGCCCTTAATTCTATCACTGTAAACCGCGAGAAATGCCCTCAATTCTATTACTGTAAACTGTGAGAAATGCCTTCATTTCTATTCCTATAAACCGTGAGAAATGCCTTCATTTCTATTTCTGTAAACTGTGATAAATGCCTTCATTTCTATTTCTGTAAACTGTGAGAAATGCCTTCATTTCTATTTCTGTAAACTGTGAGAAATGCCTTCATTTCTATTTCTGTAAACTGTGAGAAATGCCTTCAATTCTATCACTGTAAACTGTGAGAAATGACTTCATTTCTATTTCTGTAAACTGTGATAAATGCCTTCATTTCTATTTCTGTAAACTGTGAGAAATGCCTTCAATTCTATTCCTGTAAACTGTGAGAAATGCCCTTAATTCTATCACTGTAAACCGTGAGAAATGCCTTCAATTCTATTACTGTAAACTGTGAGAAATGCCCTTAATTCTATCACTGGAAACCATGAGAAATGCCCTCAATTCTATTCCTGTAAACTGTGAGAAATGCCCTCAATTCTATCACTGAAACCTGTGAGAAATGCCTTCAATTCTATCACTGTAAACTGTGAGAAATGCCTTCAATTCTATTACTGTAAACTGTGAGAAATGCCTTCAATTCTATTACTGTAAACTGTGAGAAATGCCTTCAATTCTATTACTGTAAACTGTGAGAAATGCCTTCAATTCTATTACTGTAAACTGTGAGAAGTGCCTTCAATTCTATCACTGTAAACTGTGAGAAATGCCTTCAATTCTATTACTGTAAACTGTGAGAAATGCCTTCAATTCTATTACTGTAAACTGTGAGAAATGCCTTCAATTCTATCACTGTAAACTGTGAGAAATGCCTTCAATTCTATTCCTGTAAACTGTGAGAAATGCCCTCAATTCTACCACTGCAAACGGTGAGAAATGCCCTCAATTCCATCACTGTAAACGGTGAGAAATGCCCTCAATTCAATTCCTGTAAACTGTGAGAAATGCCCTCAATTCTATCACTGTAAACTGTGAGAAATACCCTCAATTCTATTCCTGTAAACTGTGAGAAATGCCCTCAATTCTATCACTGAAAACTGTGAGAAATGCCCTCAATTCTATTCCTGTAAACTGTGAGAAATGTCTTCAATTCTACGACTGTAAACTGTGAGAAATGACTTCAATTCTATTACTGTGAACTGTGAGAAGTGCCTTCAATTCTATCACTGTAAACTGTGAGAAATGCCTTCAATTCTATTACTGTAAACTGTGAGAAATGCCTTCAATTCTATTACTGTAAACTGTGAGAAATGCCTTCAATTCTATCACTGTAAACTGTGAGAAATGCCTTCAATTCTATGACTGTAAACTGTGAGAAATCCCTTGAATTCTATTACTGAAAACTGTGAGAAATATCCTCAATTCTATCACTGTAAACTGTGAGAAATGCCTTCAATTTCATTACTGTAAAGTGTGAGAAATGCCCTCAATTCTATTTCTGTAAACTGTGAGAAATGCCTTCATTTCTATTTCTGTAAACTGTGAGAAATGCCCTCAATTCTATTTCTGTAAACTGTGAGAAATGCCCTTAATTCTATCACTGTAATCTGTGAGAAATGCTTTCAATTCTATTCCTGGAAACTGTGAGAAATGCCGTCAATTCTATTCCTGAAAACTGCGAGAAATGCCCTCAATTGTATTCCTGTAAACTGTGAGAAATCCCTTGAATTCATTTACTGAAAACTGTGAGAAATACCCTCAATTCTATCACTGTAAACTGTGAGAAATGCCTTCAATTTCATTACTGTAAAGTGTGAGAAATGCCCTCAATTCTATTTCTGTAAACTGTGAAAAATGTCCTCAATTTTATTACTGTAAACAGTGAGAAATGCCTACAATTCTATTACTGTACACAGTGAGAAATGTCTTCAATTCTATTACTGTAAATTGAGAGAAATGCCTTCAATTCAATTCCAGTAAACTGTGAGAAATGCCCTCAATTATATCAGTGAAAACTGTGAGAAATGCCTTCAATTCTATTCCTGTCAACTGTGAGAAATGCCCTCAATTCTATCAATGTAACGTGTGAGAAATGCCCTAAATTCTATTCCTGTAAACTGTGAGAAATGCCTTCAATTCTATCACGGTAAACTGTGAGAAATGCCTTCAATTCTATCACTGTAAACTGTGAGAAATGCCTTAAATTCTATGACTGCAAACTGTGAGAAATGCCTTCAATTCTATTTCTGTCAACTGAGAAATGCCTTCAATTCTATTACTGTAAACTGTGAACAATGCCTTCAATTCTATCACTGTAAACTGTGAGAAATGCCTTCAATTCTATTCCTGTAAACTGTGAGAAATGCCCTCAATTATATCACTGAAACCTGTGAGAAATGCCTTCAATTCTATCACTGTAAACTGTGAGAAATGCCTTCAATTCTATTACTGTAAACTGTGAGAAATGCCATCAATTCTATTACTGTAAACTGTGAGAAATGCCTTCAATTCTATTACTGTAAACTGTGAGAAATGCCTTCAATTCTATTACTGTAAACTGTGAGAAGTGCCTTCAATTCTATCACTGTAAACTGTGAGAAATGCCTTCAATTCTATTACTGTAAACTGTGAGAAATGCCTTCAATTCTATTACTGTAAACTGTGAGAAATGCCTTCAATTCTATCACTGTAAACTGTGAGAAATGCCTTCAATTCTATTCCTGTAAACTGTGAGAAATGCCCTCAATTCTACCACTGCAAACGGTGAGAAATGCCCTCAATTCCATCACTGTAAACGGTGAGAAATGCCCTCAATTCTATTCCTGTAAACTGTGAGAAATGCCCTCAATTCTATTCCTGTAAACTGTGAGAAATGCCCTCAATTCTATTCCTGTAAACTGTGAGAAATGCCCTCAATTCTATCACTGAAAACTGTGAGAAATGCCTTCAATTCTATCACTGTAAACTGTGAGAAATGTCTTCAATTCTATTACTGTAAACTGTGAGAAATGCCTTCAATTCTATTACTGTGAACTGTGAGAAGTGCCTTCAATTCTATCACTGTAAACTGTGAGAAATGCCTTCAATTCTATTACTGTAAACTGTGAGAAATGCCTTCAATTCTATTACTGTAAACTGTGAGAAATGCCTTCAATTCTATGACTGTAAACTGTGAGAAATGCCTTCAATTCTATCACTGTAAACTGTGAGAAATGCCTTCAATGCTATTACTGTAAACTGTGAGAAATGCCCTCAATTCTATTCCTGTAAACTGTGAGAAATGCTCTTAATTCTATCAATGTAAACTGTGAGAAATGCCTTCAATTCTATCAATGTAAACTGTGAGAAATGCCTTCAATTCTATTCCTGTAAACTGTGAGAAATGCCCTCAATTCGATTACTGTAAACTGTGAGAAATGCTCTTAATTCTATCACTGTAAACTGTGAGAAATGCCTTCAATTCTATTCCTGTAAACTGTGAGAAATGCCCTCAATTCTATTACTGTAAACTGTGAGAAATGCCCTTAATTCTATCACTGTAAACCGTGAGAAATGCCTTCAATTCTATCAATGTAAACTGTGAGAAATGCCTTCAATTCTATTACTGTAAACTGTGAGAAATGCCCTTAATTCTATCAATGTAAACCGTGAGAAATGCCTTCAATTCTATTACTGTAAACTGTGAGAAATGCCCTTAATTCTATCACTGTAAACCGTGAGAAATGCCCTCAATTCTATTACTGTAAACTGTGAGAAATGCCTTCATTTCTATTTCTGTAAACCGTGAGAAATGCCTTCAATTCTATTACTGTAAACTGTGAGAAATGCCTTCAATTCTATTTCTGTAAACTGTGATAAATGCCTTCATTTCTTTTTCTGTAAACCGTGAGAAATGCCTTCATTTCTATTTCTGTAAATTGTGAGAAATGCCTTCAATTCTATTCCTGTAAACTGTGAGAAATGCCCTTAATTCTATCACTGTAAACCGTGAGAAATGCCTTCAATTCTATTACTGTAAACTGTGAGAAATGCCCTTAATTCTATCACTGTAAACCGTGAGAAATGCCCTCAATTCTATTACTGTAAACTGTGAGAAATGCCTTCATTTCTATTTCTGTAAACTGTGAGAAATGCCTTCAATTCTATTACTGTAAACTGTGAGAAATGACTTCATTTCTATTTCTGTAAACTGTGATAAATGCCTTCATTTCTATTTCTGTAAACTGTGAGAAATGCCTTCATTTCTATTTCTGTAAACTGTGAGAAATGCCTTCAATTCTATCACTGTAAACTGTGAGAAATGACTTCATTTCTATTTCTGTAAACTGTGATAAATGCCTTCATTTCTATTTCTGTAAACTGTGAGAAATGCCTTCAATTCTATTCCTGTAAACTGTGAGAAATGTCCTTAATTCTATCACTGTAAACCGTGAGAAATGCCTTCAATTCTATTACTGTAAACTGTGAGAAATGCCCTTAATTCTATCACTATAAACCATGAGAAATGCCCTCAATTCTATTCCTGTAAACTGTGAGAAATGCCCTCAATTCTATCACTGAAACCTGTGAGAAATGCCTTCAATTCTATCACTGTAAACTGTGAGAAATGCCTTCAATTCTATTACTGTAAACTGTGAGAAATGCCTTCAATTCTATTACTGTAAACTGTGAGAAATGCCTTCAATTCTATTACTGTAAACTGTGAGAAGTGCCTTCAATTCTATCACTGTAAACTGTGAGAAATGCCTTCAATTCTATCACTGTAAACTGTGAGAAATGCCTTCAATTCTATTACTGTAAACTGTGAGAAATGCCTTCAATTCTATCACTGTAAACTGTGAGAAATGCCTTCAATTCTATTCCTGTAAACTGTGAGAAATGCCCTCAATTCTACCACTGGAAACGGTGAGAAATGCCCTCAATTCCATCACTGTAAACGGTGAGAAATGCCCTCAATTCTATTCCTGTAAACTGTGAGAAATGCCCTCAATTCTATCACTGTAAACTGTGAGAAATGCCCTCAATTCTATTCCTGTAAACTGTGAGAAATGCCCTCAATTCTATCACTGAAAACTGTGAGAAATGCCTTCAATTCTATCACTGTAAACTGTGAGAAATGTCTTCAATTCTACTACTGTAAACTGTGAGAAATGCCTTCAATTCTATTCCTGTGAACTGTGAGAAGTGCCTTCAATTCTATCACTGTAAACTGTGAGAAATGCCTTCAATTCTATTACTGTAAACTGTGAGAAATGCCTTCAATTCTATTACTGTAAACTGTGAGAAATGCCTTCAATTCTATCACTGTAAACTGTGAGAAATGCCTTCAATTCTATGACTGTAAACTGTGAGAAATCCCTTGAATTCTATTACTGAAAACTGTGAGAAATACCCTCAATTCTATCACTGTAAACTGTGAGAAATGCCTTCAATTTCATTACTGTAAAGTGTGAGAAATGCCCTCAATTCTATTTCTGTAAACTGTGAGAAATGCCTTCATTTCTATTTCTGTAAACTGTGAGAAATGCCTTCATTTCTATTTCAGTAAACTGTG
The DNA here is from genome assembly GCF_036365525.1 of Heterodontus francisci. NCBI lineage: Eukaryota > Metazoa > Chordata > Chondrichthyes > Heterodontiformes > Heterodontidae > Heterodontus > Heterodontus francisci. Next base: position 20,848,947 of record NC_090386.1, on the reverse strand, counting down.
AGAAATGCCTTCAATTCTATCACTGTAAACTGTGAGAAATGACTTCATTTCTATTTCTGTAAACTGAGAGAAATGCCTTCAATTCTATTACTGTAAACTGTGAGAAATGCCTTCAATTCTATTACTGTAAACTGTGAGAAATGCCCTCAATTCTATTGCTGTAAACTGTGAGAAATGCCTTCAATTCTATTACTGTAAACTGTGAGAAATGCCTTAAATTCTATTTCTGGAAACAGAGAGAAATGCCTTCAATTCTATTCTTGTGAACTGTGAGAAATGCCCTCAATTCTATCACTGTAAACTGTGAGAAATGCCCTCAATTCTATTCCTGTAAACTGTGAGAAATGCCCTCAATTCTATCACTGAAAACTGTGAGAAATGCCTTCAATTCTATCACTGTAAACTGTGAGAAATGTCTTCAATTCTACTACTGTAAACTGTGAGAAATGCCTTCAATTCTATTACTGTGAACTGTGAGAAGTGCCTTCAATTCTATCACTGTAAACTGTGAGAAATGCCTTCAATTCTATTACTGTAAACTGTGAGAAATGCCTTCAATTCTATTACTGTAAACTGTGAGAAATGCCTTCAATTCTATCACTGTAAACTGTGAGAAATGCCTTCAATTCTATGACTGTAAACTGTGAGAAATCCCTTGAATTCTATTACTGAAAACTGTGAGAAATACCCTCAATTCTATCACTGTAAACTGTGAGAAATGCCTTCAATTTCATTACTGTAAAGTGTGAGAAATGCCCTCAATTCTATTTCTGTAAACTGTGAGAAATGCCTTCATTTCTATTTCTGTAAACTGTGAGAAATGCCTTCATTTCTATTTCTGTAAACTGTGAGAAATGCCTTCAATTCTATCACTGTAAACTGTGAGAAATGACTTCATTTCTATTTCTGTAAACTGAGAGAAATGCCTTCAATTCTATTACTGTAAACTGTGAGAAATGCCTTCAATTCTATTACTGTAAACTGTGAGAAATGCCCTCAATTCTATTGCTGTAAACTGTGAGAAATGCCTTCAATTCTATTACTGTAAACTGTGAGAAATGCCTTAAATTCTATTTCTGGAAACAGAGAGAAATGCCTTCAATTCTATTCTTGTGAACTGTGAGAAATGCCTTCAATTCTATCACTGTAAACTGTGAGAAATGCCCTCAATTCTAAACCTGTAAACTGTGAGAAATGCCCTCAATTCAATCAATGCAAACTGTGAGAAATGCCCTCAATTCTATTTCTGTAAACTGTGAGAAATGCCCTCAATTCTATTCCTGTAAACTGTGAGAAATGCCCTTAATTCTATCACTGTAAACTGTGAGAAATGCTTTCAATTCTATTCCTGGAAACTGTGAGAAATGCCGTCAATTCTATTCCTGAAAACTGCGAGAAATGCCCTCAATTCTATCACTGTAAACTGTGAGAAATGCCTTCAATTTCATTACTGTAAAGTGTGAGAAATGCCCTCAATTCTATTTCTGTAAACTGTGAAAAATGTCCTCAATTTTATTACTGTAAACAGTGAGAAATGCCTACAATTCTATTACTGTACACAGTGAGAAATGTCTTCAATTCTATTACTGTAAATTGTGAGAAATGCCTTCAATTCAATTCCAGTAAACTGTGAGAAATGCCCTCAATTCTATCACTGAAAGTGTGAGAAATGCCTTCAATTCTATTCCTGTCAACTGTGAGAAATGCCCTCAATTCTATCAATGTAAAGTGTGAGAAATGCCCTAAATTCTATTCCTGTAAACTGTGAGAAATGCCTTCAATTCTATCACGGTAAACTGTGAGAAATGCCTTCAATTCTATCACTGTAAACTGTGAGAAATGCCTTAAATTCTATGACTGCAAACTGTGAGAAATGCCTTCAATTCTATTTCTGTCAACTGAGAAATGCCTTCAATTCTATTACTGTAAACTGTGAACAATGCCTTCAATTCTGTCACTGTAAACTGTGAGAAATGCCTTCAATTCTATTCCTGTAAACTGTGAGAAATGCCCTCAATTCTATTACTGTAAACTGAAAGAAATGCCTTCAATTCTATTCCTGTAAACTGTGAGAAATGCTTTCAATTCTATCACTGTAAACTGTGAGAAATGCCTTCAATTCTATCACTGTAAACTGTGAGAAATGCCTTCAATTCTATTACTGTAAACTGTGAGAAATGCCTTCAATTCTATTTCTGTCAACTGAGAAATGCCTTCAATTCTATTACTGTAAACTGTGAGCAATGCCTTCAATTCTATTACTGTAAACTGTGAGAAATGCCTTCAATTCTATTTCTGTAAACTGTGAGAAATGCCTTCAATTGTATCACTGTAAACTGTGAGAAATGCCTTCAATTCTATTTCTGTAAACTGTGAGAAATGCCTTCAATTATATTCCTGTAAACTGTGCGAAATGCCCTCAATTCTATTTCTGTAACCTGTGAGAAATGCCCTCAATTCTATTCCTGTAAACTGTGAGAAATGCCCTCAATTCTACCACTGCAAACGGTGAGAAATGCCCTCAATTCCATCACTGTAAACGGTGAGAAATGCCTTCAATTCTATTCCTGTAAACTGTGAGAAATGCCCTCAATTCTATCACTGTAAACTGTGAGAAATGCCCTCAATTCTATTCCTGTAAACTGTGAGAAATGCCCTCAATTCTATCACTGAAACCTGTGAGAAATGCCTTCAATTCTATCACTGTAAACTGTGAGAAATGCCTTCAATTCTATTACTGTAAACTGTGAGAAATGCCTTCAATTCTATTACTGTAAACTGTGAGAAATGCCTTCAATTCTATTACTGTAAACTGTGAGAAATGCCTTCAATTCTATTACTGTAAACTGTGAGAAGTGCCTTCAATTCTATCACTGTAAACTGTGAGAAATGCCTTCAATTCTATTACTGTAAACTGTGAGAAATGCCTTCAATTCTATTACTGTAAACTGTGAGAAATGCCTTCAATTCTATCACAGTAAACTGTGAGAAATGCCTTCAATTCTATTCCTGTAAACTGTGAGAAATGCCCTCAATTCAATCACTGTAAAGTGTGAGAAATGCCTTCAATTATATTACTGTAAACTGTGAGAAATGCCTTCAATTCTATTACTGTAAACTGTGAGACATGCCCTCAATTCTCTCACTTTAAACTGTGAGAAATGCCCTCAATTCTATTACTGGAAACTGTGAGAAATGCCTTCAATTCTATTTCTGTAAACTGTGAGTAAAGCCCTCAATTTTACTCCTGTAAACTGTAAGAAATGCCCTCAATTCTATTACTGTAAACTGTGAGAAATAACCTCAATTCTATCACTGAAAACTGTGAGAAATGCCTTCAATTCTATTCCTGTAAACTGTGAGAAATGCCCTTAATTCTATCACTGGAAACTGTGAGAAATGCCTTCAATTCTATTACTGAAAACTGTGAGAAATGCCTTCAATTCTATTACTGTAAACTGTGAGAAATGCCCTCAATTCTATTACTGTAAACTGTGAGAAATGCCCTCAATTCTATCACTTTAAACTGTGAGAAATGCCCTCAATTCTATTCCTGTAAACTGTGAGAAATGCCCTCAATTCTATTGCTGTAAACTGTGAGAAATGCCCTCAATTCTATTCCTTTAAACCTAGAGAAATGCCCTTAATTCTATCACTGTAAACTGTGAGAAATGCCTTCCATTCTATTTCTGTAAATTGTGAGAAATGCCTTCAATTCCATTTCTGTAAACTGTGAGAAATGCCCTCAATTCTATCACTGTAAACTGTGAGAAATGCCCTCAATTCTATCACTGAAACCTGTGAGAAATGCCTTCAATTCTATCACTGTAAACTGTGAGAAATTCCTTCAATTCTATTACTGTAAACTGTGAGAAATGCCCTTAATTCTATCAATGTAAACCGTGAGAAATGCCTTCAATTCTATCAATGTAAACTGTGAGAAATGCCTTCAATTCTATTACTGTAAACTGTGAGAAATGCCCTTAATTCTATCAATGTAAACCGTGAGAAATGCCTTCAATTCTATTACTGTAAACTGTGAGAAATGCCTTCAATTCTATTACTGTAAACTGTGAGAACTGCCTTCAATTCTATTTCTGTAAACTGTGATAAATGCCTTCATTTCTATTTCTGTAAACCGTGAGAAATGCCTTCATTTCTATTTCTGTAAACTGTGAGAAATGCCTTCAATTCTATTCCTGTAAACTGTGAGAAATGCCCTTAATTCTATCACTGTAAACCGTGAGAAATGCCTTCAATTCTATTACTGTAAACTGTGAGAAATGCCCTTAATTCTATCACTGTAAACCGTGAGAAATGCCCTCAATTCTATTACTGTAAACTGTGAGAAATGCCTTCATTTCTATTTCTGTAAACCGTGAGAAATGCCTTCAATTCTATTACTGTAAACTGTGAGAAATGACTTCATTTCTATTTCTGTAAACTGTGAGAAATGCCTTCATTTCTATTTCTGTAAACTGTGAGAAATGCCTTCATTTCTATTTCTGTAAACTGTGAGAAATGCCTTCAATTCTATCACTGTAAACTGTGAGAAATGACTTCATTTCTATTTCTGTAAACTGTGATAAATGCCTTCATTTCTATTTCTGTAAACTGTGAGAAATGCCTTCAATTCTATTCCTGTAAACTGTGAGAAATGTCCTTAATTCTATCACTGTAAACCGTGAGAAATGCCTTCAATTCTATTACTGTAAACTGTGAGAAATGCCCTTAATTCTATCACTGTAAACCATGAGAAATGCCCTCAATTCTATTCCTGCAAACTGTGAGAAATGCCCTCAATTCTATCACTGAAACCTGTGAGAAATGCCTTCAATTGTATCACTGTAAACTGTGAGAAATGCCTTCAATTCTATTACTGTAAACTGTGAGAAATGCCTTCAATTCTATTACTGCAAACTGTGAGAAATGCCTTCAATTCTATTACTGTAAACTGTGAGAAATGCCTTCAATTCTATTACTGTAAACTGTGAGAAGTGCCTTCAATTCTATCACTGTAAACTGTGAGAAATGCCTTCAATTCTATCACTGTAAACTGTGAGAAATGCCTTCAATTCTATTACTGTAAACTGTGAGAAATGCCTTCAATTCTATCACTGTAAACTGTGAGAAATGCCTTCAATTCTATTCCTGTAAACTGTGAGAAATGCCCTTAATTCTACCACTGCAAACGGTGAGAAATGCCCTCAATTCCATCACTGTAAACGGTGAGAAATGCCCTCAATTCCATTCCTGTAAACTGTGAGAAATGCCCTCAATTCTATCACTGTAAACTGTGAGAAATGCCCTCAATTCTATTCCTGTAAACTGTGAGAAATGCCCTCAATTCTATTACTGTAAACTGTGAGAAATGCCTTCAATTCTATTACTGTAAACTGTGAGCAATGCCTTCAATTCTATTACTGTAAACTGTGAGAAATGCCTTCAATTCTATTTCTGTAAACTGTGAGAAATGCCTTCAATTGTATCACTGTAAACTGTGAGAAATGCCTTCAATTCTATTTCTGTAAATTGTGAGAAATGCCTTCAATTCCATTACTGTAAACTGTGAGAAATGCCCTGAATTCTATCACTGTAAACCGTGAGAAATGCCCTCAATTCTATTACTGTAAACTGTGAGAAATGCCTTCATTTCTATTTCTGTAAACTGTGAGAAATGCCTTCAATTCTATTACTGTAAACTGTGAGAAATGCCTTCAATTCTATTTCTGTAAACTGTGATAAATGCCTTCATTTCTATTTCTGTAAACCGTGAGAAATGCCTTCATTTCTATTCCTGTAAACTGTGAGAAATGCCCTCAATTCTATCACTGTAAACTGTGAGAAATGCCCTCAATTCTATTCCTGTAAACTGTGAGAAATGCCCTCAATTCTATTACTGTAAACTGTGAGAAATGCCTTCAATTCTATTTCTGTAAACTGTGAGAAATGCCTTCAATTATATTCCTGTAAACTGTGCGAAATGCCCTCAATTCTATTTCTGTAACCTGTGAGAAATGCCCTCAATTCTATTCCTGTAAACTGTGAGAAATGCCCTCAATTCTACCACTGCAAACGGTGAGAAATGCCCTCAATTCCATCACTGTAAACGGTGAGAAATGCCTTCAATTCTATTCCTGTAAACTGTGAGAAATGCCCTCAATTCTATCACTGTAAACTGTGAGAAATGCCCTCAATTCTATTCCTGTAAACTGTGAGAAATGCCCTCAATTCTATCACTGAAACCTGTGAGAAATGCCTTCAATTCTATCACTGTAAACTGTGAGAAATGCCTTCAATTCTATTACTGTAAACTGTGAGAAATGCCTTCAATTCTATTACTGTAAACTGTGAGAAATGCCTTCAATTCTATTACTGTAAACTGTGAGAAATGCCTTCAATTCTATTACTGTAAACTGTGAGAAGTGCCTTCAATTCTATCACTGTAAACTGTGAGAAATGCCTTCAATTCTATTACTGTAAACTGTGAGAAATGCCTTCAATTCTATTACTGTAAACTGTGAGAAATGCCTTCAATTCTATCACAGTAAACTGTGAGAAATGCCTTCAATTCTATTCCTGTAAACTGTGAGAAATGCCCTCAATTCAATCACTGTAAAGTGTGAGAAATGCCTTCAATTATATTACTGTAAACTGTGAGAAATGCCTTCAATTCTATTACTGTAAACTGTGAGACATGCCCTCAATTCTCTCACTTTAAACTGTGAGAAATGCCCTCAATTCTATTACTGGAAACTGTGAGAAATGCCTTCAATTCTATTTCTGTAAACTGTGAGTAAAGCCCTCAATTTTACTCCTGTAAACTGTAAGAAATGCCCTCAATTCTATTACTGTAAACTGTGAGAAATAACCTCAATTCTATCACTGAAAACTGTGAGAAATGCCTTCAATTCTATTCCTGTAAACTGTGAGAAATGCCCTTAATTCTATCACTGGAAACTGTGAGAAATGCCTTCAATTCTATTACTGAAAACTGTGAGAAATGCCTTCAATTCTATTACTGTAAACTGTGAGAAATGCCCTCAATTCTATTACTGTAAACTGTGAGAAATGCCCTCAATTCTATCACTTTAAACTGTGAGAAATGCCCTCAATTCTATTCCTGTAAACTGTGAGAAATGCCCTCAATTCTATTGCTGTAAACTGTGAGAAATGCCCTCAATTCTATTCCTTTAAACCTAGAGAAATGCCCTTAATTCTATCACTGTAAACTGTGAGAAATGCCTTCCATTCTATTTCTGTAAATTGTGAGAAATGCCTTCAATTCCATTTCTGTAAACTGTGAGAAATGCCCTCAATTCTATCACTGTAAACTGTGAGAAATGCCCTCAATTCTATCACTGAAACCTGTGAGAAATGCCTTCAATTCTATCACTGTAAACTGTGAGAAATTCCTTCAATTCTATTACTGTAAACTGTGAGAAATGCCCTTAATTCTATCAATGTAAACCGTGAGAAATGCCTTCAATTCTATCAATGTAAACTGTGAGAAATGCCTTCAATTCTATTACTGTAAACTGTGAGAAATGCCCTTAATTCTATCAATGTAAACCGTGAGAAATGCCTTCAATTCTATTACTGTAAACTGTGAGAAATGCCTTCAATTCTATTACTGTAAACTGTGAGAACTGCCTTCAATTCTATTTCTGTAAACTGTGATAAATGCCTTCATTTCTATTTCTGTAAACCGTGAGAAATGCCTTCATTTCTATTTCTGTAAACTGTGAGAAATGCCTTCAATTCTATTCCTGTAAACTGTGAGAAATGCCCTTAATTCTATCACTGTAAACCGTGAGAAATGCCTTCAATTCTATTACTGTAAACTGTGAGAAATGCCCTTAATTCTATCACTGTAAACCGTGAGAAATGCCCTCAATTCTATTACTGTAAACTGTGAGAAATGCCTTCATTTCTATTTCTGTAAACCGTGAGAAATGCCTTCAATTCTATTACTGTAAACTGTGAGAAATGACTTCATTTCTATTTCTGTAAACTGTGAGAAATGCCTTCATTTCTATTTCTGTAAACTGTGAGAAATGCCTTCATTTCTATTTCTGTAAACTGTGAGAAATGCCTTCAATTCTATCACTGTAAACTGTGAGAAATGACTTCATTTCTATTTCTGTAAACTGTGATAAATGCCTTCATTTCTATTTCTGTAAACTGTGAGAAATGCCTTCAATTCTATTCCTGTAAACTGTGAGAAATGTCCTTAATTCTATCACTGTAAACCGTGAGAAATGCCTTCAATTCTATTACTGTAAACTGTGAGAAATGCCCTTAATTCTATCACTGTAAACCATGAGAAATGCCCTCAATTCTATTCCTGCAAACTGTGAGAAATGCCCTCAATTCTATCACTGAAACCTGTGAGAAATGCCTTCAATTGTATCACTGTAAACTGTGAGAAATGCCTTCAATTCTATTACTGTAAACTGTGAGAAATGCCTTCAATTCTATTACTGCAAACTGTGAGAAATGCCTTCAATTCTATTACTGTAAACTGTGAGAAATGCCTTCAATTCTATTACTGTAAACTGTGAGAAGTGCCTTCAATTCTATCACTGTAAACTGTGAGAAATGCCTTCAATTCTATCACTGTAAACTGTGAGAAATGCCTTCAATTCTATTACTGTAAACTGTGAGAAATGCCTTCAATTCTATCACTGTAAACTGTGAGAAATGCCTTCAATTCTATTCCTGTAAACTGTGAGAAATGCCCTTAATTCTACCACTGCAAACGGTGAGAAATGCCCTCAATTCCATCACTGTAAACGGTGAGAAATGCCCTCAATTCCATTCCTGTAAACTGTGAGAAATGCCCTCAATTCTATCACTGTAAACTGTGAGAAATGCCCTCAATTCTATTCCTGTAAACTGTGAGAAATGCCCTCAATTCTATTACTGTAAACTGTGAGAAATGCCTTCAATTCTATTACTGTAAACTGTGAGCAATGCCTTCAATTCTATTACTGTAAACTGTGAGAAATGCCTTCAATTCTATTTCTGTAAACTGTGAGAAATGCCTTCAATTGTATCACTGTAAACTGTGAGAAATGCCTTCAATTCTATTTCTGTAAATTGTGAGAAATGCCTTCAATTCCATTACTGTAAACTGTGAGAAATGCCCTGAATTCTATCACTGTAAACCGTGAGAAATGCCCTCAATTCTATTACTGTAAACTGTGAGAAATGCCTTCATTTCTATTTCTGTAAACTGTGAGAAATGCCTTCAATTCTATTACTGTAAACTGTGAGAAATGCCTTCAATTCTATTTCTGTAAACTGTGATAAATGCCTTCATTTCTATTTCTGTAAACCGTGAGAAATGCCTTCATTTCTATTCCTGTAAACTGTGAGAAATGCCCTCAATTCTATCACTGTAAACTGTGAGAAATGCCCTCAATTCTATTCCTGTAAACTGTGAGAAATGCCCTCAATTCTATTACTGTAAACTGTGAGAAATGCCTTCAATTCTATTACTGTAAACTGTGAGAAGTGCCTTCAATTCTATCACTGTAAACTGTGAGAAATGCCTTCAATTCTATTACTGTAAACTGTGAGAAATGCCTTCAATTCTATCACAGTAAACTGTGAGAAATGCCTTCAATTCTATTCCTGTAAACTGTGAGAAATGCCCTCAATTCAATCACTGTAAACTGTGAGAAATGCCTTCAATTCTATTTCTGTAAACTGTGAGAAATGCCTTCAATTCTATTTCTGTAAACTGTGAGAAATGCCTTCAATTATATTCCTGTAAACTGTGCGAAATGCCCTCAATTCTATTTCTGTAACCTGTGAGAAATGCCCTCAATTCTATTCCTGTAAACTGTGAGAAATGCCCTCAATTCTACCACTGCAAACGGTGAGAAATGCCCTCAATTCCATCACTGTAAACGGTGAGAAATGCCTTCAATTCTATTCCTGTAAACTGTGAGAAATGCCCTCAATTCTATCACTGTAAACTGTGAGAAATGCCCTCAATTCTATTCCTGTAAACTGTGAGAAATGCCCTCAATTCTATCACTGAAACCTGTGAGAAATGCCTTCAATTCTATCACTGTAAACTGTGAGAAATGCCTTCAATTCTATTGCTGTAAACTGTGAGAAATGCCTTCAATTCTATTACTGTAAACTGTGAGAAATGCCTTCAATTCTATTACTGTAAACTGTGAGAAATGCCTTCAATTCTATTACTGTAAACTGTGAGAAGTGCCTTCAATTCTATCACTGTAAACTGTGAGAAATGCCTTCAATTCTATTACTGTAAACTGTGAGAAATGCCTTCAATTCTATTACTGTAAACTGTGAGAAATGCCTTCAATTCTATCACAGTAAACTGTGAGAAATGCCTTCAATTCTATTCCTGTAAACTGTGAGAAATGCCCTCAATTCAATCACTGTAAACTGTGAGAAATGCCTTCAATTATATTACTGTAAACTGTGAGAAATGCCTTCAATTCTATTACTGTAAACTGTGAGACATGCCCTCAATTCTCTCACTTTACACTGTGAGAAATGCCCTCAATTCTATTACTGGAAACTGTGAGAAATGCCTTCAATTCTATTTCTGTAAACTGTGAGTAAACCCCTCAATTGTACTCCTGTAAACTGTAAGAAATGCCCTCAATTCTATTCCTGTAAACTGTGAGAAATGACCTCAATTCTATCACTGAAAACTGTGAGAAATGCCTTCAATTCTATTCCTGTAAACTGTGAGAAATGCCCTTAATTCTATCACTGGAAACTGTGAGAAATGCCTTCAATTCTATTACTGTAAACTGTGAGAAATGCCTTCAATTCTATTACTGTAAACTGTGAGAAATGCCCTCAATTCTATTACTGTAAACTGTGAGAAATGCCCTCAATTCTATCACTTTAAACTGTGAGAAATGCCCTCAATTCTATTCCTGTAAACTGTGAGAAATGCCCTCAATTCTATTGCTGTAAACTGTGAGAAATGCCCTCAATTCTATTCCTTTAAACCTAGAGAAATGCCCTTAATTCTATCACTGTAAACTGTGAGAAATGCCTTCAATTCTATTTCTGTAAATTGTGAGAAATGCCTTCAATTCCATTTCTGTAAACTGTGAGAAAATACCTCAATTCTATCACTGTAAACTGTGAGAAATGCCCTCAATTCTATCACTGAAACCTGTGAGAAATGCCTTCAATTCTATTACTGTAAACTGTGAGTAATGCCCTCAATTCTATCAATGTAAACCGTGAGAAATGCCTTCAATTCTATCAATGTAAACTGTGAGAAATGCCTTCAATTCTATTACTGTAAACTGTGAGAAATGCCCTTAATTCTATCAATGTAAACCGTGAGAAATGCCTTCAATTCTATTACTGTAAACTGTGAGAAATGCCCTGAATTCTATCACTATAAACCGTGAGAAATGCCCTCAATTCTATTACTGTAAACTGTGAGAAATGCCTTCATTTCTATTTCTGTAAACTGTGAGAAATGCCTTCAATTCTATTACTGTAAACTGTGAGAAATGCCTTCAATTCTATTTCTGTAAACTGTGATAAATGCCTTCATTTCTATTTCTGTAAACCATGAGAAATGCCTTCATTTCTATTTCTGTAAACTGTGAGAAATGCCTTCAATTCTATTCCTGTAAACTGTGAGAAATGCCCTTAATTCTATCACTGTAAACCGTGAGAAATGCCTTCAATTCTATTACTGTAAACTGTGAGAAATGCCCTTAATTCTATCACTGTAAACCGTGAGAAATGCCCTCAATTCTATTACTGTAAACTGTGAGAAATGCCTTCATTTCTATTTCTGTAAACCGTGAGAAATGCCTTCAATTCTATTACTGTAAACTGTGAGAAATGACTTCATTTCTATTTCTGTAAACTGTGAGAAATGCCTTCATTTCTATTTCTGTAAACTGTGAGAAATGCCTTCAATTCTATCACTGTAAACTGTGAGAAATGACTTCATTTCTATTTCTGTAAACTGTGATAAATGCCTTCATTTCTATTTCTGTAAACTGTGAGAAATGCCTTCAATTCTATTCCTGTAAACTGTGAGAAATGTCCTTAATTCTATCACTGTAAACCGTGAGAAATGCCGTCAATTCTATTACTGTAAACTGTGAGAAATGCCCTTAATTCTATCACTGTAAACCATGAGAAATGCCCTCAATTCTATTCCTGTAAACTGTGAGAAATGCCCTCAATTCTATCACTGAAACCTGTGAGAAATGCCTTCAATTCTATCACTGTAAACTGTGAGAAATGCCTTCAATTCTATTACTGTAAACTGTGAGAAATGCCTTCAATTCTATTACTGTAAACTGTGAGAAATGCCTTCAATTCTATTACTGTAAACTGAGAGAAGTGCCTTCAATTCTATCACTGTAAACTGTGAGAAATGCCTTCAATTCTATCACTGTAAACTGTGAGAAATGCCTTCAATTCTATTACTGTAAACTGTGAGAAATGCCTTCAATTCTATCACTGTAAACTGTGAGAAATGCCTTCAATTCTATTCCTGTAAACTGTGAGAAATGCCCTTAATTCTACCACTGCAAACGGTGAGAAATGCCCTCAATTCCATCACTGTAAACGGTGAGAAATGCCCTCAATTCTATTCCTGTAAACTGTGAGAAATGCCCTCAATTCTATCACTGTAAACTGTGAGAAATGCCCTCAATTCTATTCCTGTAAACTGTGAGAAATGCCCTCAATTCTATTACTGTAAACTGTGAGAAATGCCTTCAATTCTATTACTGTAAACTGTGAGAAATGCCTTCAATTCTATTACTGTAAACTGTGAGAAGTGCCTTCAATTCTATCACTGTAAACTGTGAGAAATGCCTTCAATTCTATTACTGTAAACTGTGAGAAATGCCTTCAATTCTATTACTGTAAACTGTGAGAAATGCCTTCAATTCTATCACAGTAAACTGTGAGAAATGCCTTCAATTCTATTCCTGTAAACTGTGAGAAATGCCCTCAATTCAATCACTGTAAACTGTGAGAAATGCCTTCAATTATATTACTGTAAACTGTGAGAAATGCCTTCAATTCTATTACTGTAAACTGTGAGACATGCCCTCAATTCTCTCACTTTAAACTGTGAGAAATGCCCTCAATTCTATTACTGGAAACTGTGAGAAATGCCTTCAATTCTATTTCTGTAAACTGTGAGTAAAGCCCTCAATTTTACTCCTGTAAACTGTAAGAAATGCCCTCAATTCTATTCCTGTAAACTGTGAGAAATGACCTCAATTCTATCACTGAAAACTGTGAGAAATGCCTTCAATTCTATTCCTGTAAACTGTGAGAAATGCCCTTAATTCTATCACTGGAAACTGTGAGAAATGCCTTCAATTCTATTACTGAAAACTGTGAGAAATGCCTTCAATTCTATTACTGTAAACTGTGAGAAATGCCCTCAATTCTATTACTGTAAACTGTGAGAAATGCCCTCAATTCTATCACTTTAAACTGTGAGAAATGCCCTCAATTCTATTCCTGTAAACTGTGAGAAATGCCCTCAATTCTATTACTGTAAACTGTGAGAAATGCCCTCAATTCTATTCCTTTAAACCTAGAGAAATGCCCTTAATTCTATCACTGTAAACTGTGAGAAATGCCTTCAATTCTATTTCTGTAAATTGTGAGAAATGCCTTCAATTCCATTTCTGTAAACTGTGAGAAATGCCCTCAATTCTATCACTGTAAACTGTGAGAAATGCCCTCAATTCTATCACTGAAACCTGTGAGAAATGCCTTCAATTCTATCACTGTAAACTGTGAGAAATTCCTTCAATTCTATTACTGTAAACTGTGAGAAATGCCCTTAATTCTATCAATGTAAACCGTGAGAAATGCCTTCAATTCTATCAATGTAAACTGTGAGAAATGCCTTCAATTCTATTACTGTAAACTGTGAGAAATGCCCTTAATTCTATCAATGTAAACCGTGAGAAATGCCTTCAATTCTATTACTGTAAACTGTGAGAAATGCCCTGAATTCTATAACTGTAAACCGTGAGAAATGCCCTCAATTCTATTACTGTAAACTGTGAGAAATGCCTTCATTTCTATTTCTGTAAACTGTGAGAAATGCCTTCAATTCTATTACTGTAAACTGTGAGAAATGCCTTCAATTCTATTTCTGTAAACTGTGATAAATGCCTTCATTTCTATTTCTGTAAACCGTGAGAAATGCCTTCATTTCTATTTCTGTAAACTGCGAGAAATGCCTTCAATTCTATTCCTGTAAACTGTGAGAAATGCCCTTAATTCTATCACTGTAAACCGTGAGAAATGCCTTCAATTCTATTACTGTAAACTGTGAGAAATGCCCTTAATTCTATCACTGTAAACCGTGAGAAATGCCCTCAATTCTATTACTGTAAACTGTGAGAAATGCCTTCATTTCTATTTCTGTAAACCGTGAGAAATGCCTTCAATTCTATTACTGTAAACTGTGAGAAATGACTTCATTTCTATTTCTGTAAACTGTGATAAATGCCTTTATTTCTATTTCTGTAAACTGTGAGAAATGCCTTCATTTCTATTTCTGTAAACTGTGAGAAATGCCTTCATTTCTATTTCTGTAAACTGTGAGAAATGCCTTCAATTCTATCACTGTAAACTGTGAGAAATGACTTCATTTCTATTTCTGTAAACTGTGATAAATGCCTTCATTTCTATTTCTGTAAACTGTGAGAAATGCCTTCAATTCTATTCCTGTAAACTGTGAGAAATGTCCTTAATTCTATCACTGTAAACCGTGAGAAATGCCTTCAATTCTATTACTGTAAACTGTGAGAAATGCCCTTAAAATCTATCACTGTAAACCATGAGAAATGCCCTCAATTCTATTCCTGTAAACTGTGAGAAATGCCCTCAATTCTATCACTGAAACCTGTGAGAAATGCCTTCAATTCTATCACTGTAAACTGTGAGAAATGCCTTCAATTCTATTACTGTAAACTGTGAGAAATGCCTTCAATTCTATTACTGTAAACTGTGAGAAATGCCTTCAATTCTATAACTGTAAACTGTGAGAAATGCCTTCAATTCTATTACTGTAAACTGTGAGAAGTGCCTTCAATTCTATCACTGTAAACTGTGAGAAATGCCTTCAATTCTATCACTGTAAACTGTGAGAAATGCCTTCAATTCTATTCCTGTAAACTGTGAGAAATGCCTTCAATTCTATCACTGTAAACTGTGAGAAATGCCTTCAATTCTATTCCTGTAAACTGTGAGAAATGCCCTCAATTCTACCACTGCAAACGGTGAGAAATGCCCTCAATTCCATCACTGTAAACGGTGAGAAATGCCCTCAATTCTATTCCTGTAAACTGTGAGAAATGCCCTCAATTCTATCACTGTAAACTGTGAGAAATGCCCTCAATTCTATTCCTGTAAACTGTGAGAAATGCCCTCAATTCTATTACTGTAAACTGTGAGAAATGCCTTCAATTCTATTACTGTAAACTGTGAGAAGTGCCTTCAATTCTATCACTGTAAACTGTGAGAAATGCCTTCAATTCTATTTCTGTCAACTGAGAAATGCCTTCAATTCTATTCCTGTAAACTGTGAGAAATGCCTTCAATTCTATTACTGTAAACTGTGAGAAATGCCTTCAATTCTATTACTGTAAACTGTGAGAAATGCCTTCAATTCTATTACTGTAAACTGTGAGAAGTGCCTTCAATTCTATCACTGTAAACTGTGAGAAATGCCTTCAATTCTATTACTGTAAACTGTGAGAAATGCCTTCAATTCTATTACTGTAAACTGTGAGAAATGCCTTCAATTCTATCACAGTAAACTGTGAGAAATGCCTTCAATTCTATTCCTGTAAACTGTGAGAAATGCCCTCAGTTCAATCACTGTAAACTGTGAGAAATGCCTTCAATCATATTACTGTAAACTGTGAGAAATGCCTTCAATTCTATTACTGTAAACTGTGAGACATGCCCTTAATTCTCTCACTTTAAACTGTGAGAAATGCCCTCAATTCTATTACTGGAAACTGTGAGAAATGCCTTCAATTCTATTTCTGTAAACTGTGAGTAAAGCCCTCAATTTTACTCCTGTAAACTGTAAGAAATGCCCTCAATTCTATTCCTGTAAACTGTGAGAAATGCCTTCAATTCTATTACTGTAAACTGTGAGAAGTGCCTTCAATTCTATCACTGTAAACTGTGAGAAATGCCTTCAATTCTATTTCTGTCAACTGAGAAATGCCTTCAATTCTATTCCTGTAAACTGTGAGAAATGCCTTCAATTCTATTACTGTAAACTGTGAGAAATGCCTTCAATTCTATCACAGTAAACTGTGAGAAATGCCTTCAATTCTATTCCTGTAAACTGTGAGAAATGCCCTCAATTCAATCACTGTAAACTGTGAGAAATGCCTTCAATTATATTACTGTAAACTGTGAGAAATGCCTTCAATTCTATTACTGTAAACTGTGAGACATGCCCTCAATTCTCTCACTTTAAACTGTGAGAAATGCCCTCAATTCTATTACTGGAAACTGTGAGAAATGCCTTCAATTCTATTTCTGTAAACTGTGAGTAAAGCCCTCAATTTTACTCCTGTAAACTGTAAGAAATGCCCTCAATTCTATTCCTGTAAACTGTGAGAAATGACCTCAATTCTATCACTGAAAACTGTGAGAAATGCCTTCAATTCTATTCCTGTAAACTGTGAGAAATGCCCTTAATTCTATCACTGGAAACTGTGAGAAATGCCTTCAATTCTATTACTGAAAACTGTGAGAAATGCCTTCAATTCTATTACTGTAAACTGTGAGAAATGCCCTCAATTCTATTACTGTAAACTGTGAGAAATGCCCTCAATTCTATCACTTTAAACTGTGAGAAATGCCGTCAATTCTATTCCTGTAAACTGTGAGAAATGCCCTCAATTCTATTGCTGTAAACTGTGAGAAATGCCCTCAATTCTATTCCTGTAAACTGAGAGAAATGCCCTTAATTCTATCACTGTAAACTGTGAGAAATGCCTTCAATTCTATTTCTGTAAATTGTGAGAAATGCCTTCAATTCCATTTCTGTAAACTGTGAGAAATGCCCTCAATTCTATCACTGTAAACTGTGAGAAATGCCCTCAATTCTATCACTGAAACCTGTGAGAAATGCCTTCAATTCTATCACTGTAAACTGTGAGAAATTCCTTCAATTCTATTACTGTAAACTGTGAGAAATGCCCTCAATTCTATCACTGAAACCTGTGAGAAATGCCTTCATTTCTATTTCTGTAAACTGTGAGAAATGCCTTCAATTCTATCACTGTAAACTGTGAGAAATGACTTCATTTCTATTTCTGTAAACTGTGATAAATGCCTTCATTTCTATTTCTGTAAACTGTGAGAAATGCCTTCAATTCTATTCCTGTGAACTGTGAGAAATGTCCTTAATTCTATTACTGTAAACCGTGAGAAATGCCTTCAATTCTATTACTGTAAACTGTGAGAAATGCCCTTAATTCTATCACTGTAAACCGTGAGAAATGCCCTCAATTCTATTACTGTAAACTGTGAGAAATGCCTTCATTTCTATTTCTGTAAACAGTGAGATATGCCTTCAATTCTATTGCTGTAAACTGAGAGAAATGCCATCAATTCTATTACTGTAAACTGTGAGAAATGCCTTCAATTCTATTTCTGTCAACTGAGAAATGCCTTCAATTCTATTCCTGTAAACTGTGAGAAATGCCCTCAATTCTATTCCTGTCAACTGTGAGAAAAGCCTTCAATTCTATCGATGTAAACTGTGAGAAATGCCTTCAATTCTATGACTGTAAACTGAGAATTGCCTTCAATTCTATCACAGTAAACTGTGAGAAATGCCTTCAATTCTATTCCTGTAAACTGTGAAAAATGCCCTCAATTTTATCACTGTAAACGGTGAGAAAAGCCCTCAATTCCATCACTGTAAAAGGTGAGAAATGCCCTCAATTCTATTGCTGTAAACTGTGAGAAATGCCCTCAATTCTATCAATGTAAACTGTGAGAAATGCCCTAAATTCTATTCCTGTAAACTGTGAGAAATGCCCCCAATTCTATTCCTATAAACTGTGAGAAATGCCCTCAATTCTATTACTGTAAACTGTGAGAATTGCCCTCAATTCTATTCCTGTAAACCGTAAGAAATGCCCTCAATTCTATTACTGTCAACTGTAAGAAATGCCCTCAATTCTCTCACTGAAAACTGTGAGAAATGCCTTCAATTCTATTTCTGTAAACTGTGAGAAATGCCCTCAATTCTATTGCTGTAAACTGTGAGAAATGCCCTCAATTCTATCACTGAAAACTGAGAGAAATGCCTTCAATTCTATTACTGTAAACTGTGAGAAATGCCCTCAATTCTATTACTGTAAACTGTGAGAAATGCCCTCTATTCTATCACTGTAAACTGTGAGAAATGCCTTCAATTCTATCACTGAAAACTGTGAGAAATGCCTTCAATTCTATTACTGTGAACTGTGAGAAATGCCCTCAATTCTATTACTGTAAACTGTGAGAATTGCCCTCAATTCTATTCCTGTAAACCGTAAGAAATGCCCTCAATTCTATTACTGTCAACTGTAAGAAATGCCCTCAATTCTATTACTGTAAACTGTGAGACATGCCCTCAATTCTCTCACTTTAAACTGTGAGAAATGCCCTCAATTCTATTCCTGTAAACTGTGAGAAATGCCCTCTATTCTATCACTGTAAACTGTGAGAAATGCCCTCAATTCTATTACTGTTAACAGTGAGAAATGTCCTCAATTCTATTACTGTAAACTGTGAGAAATGCCTTCAATTCCATTACTGTAAACTGTGAGAAATGCCCTCAATTCTATTACTGTTAACAGTGAGAAATGTCCTCAATTCTATTACTGTTAACAGTGAGAAATGTCCTCAATTCTATTACTGTTAACAGTGAGAAATGCCTTCAATTCCATCACTGAAAACTGAGAGAAATGCCTTCAATTCGATTACTGTAAACTGTGAGAAATGTCCTCAATTCTATTACTGTAAACTGTGAGAAATGCCTTCAATTCCATTACTGTAAACTGTGAGAAATGCCCTCAATTCTATCACTGAAAACTGAGAGAAAGGCCTTCAATTCTATTACTGTAAACTGTGAGAAATGCCCTCAATTCTATTACTGTAAACTGTGAGAAATGCCCTCAATTCTATCACTGAAAACTGAGAGAATTGCCTTCAATTCTATTACTGTAAAGTGTGAGAAATGCCCTCAATTCTATCACTGTAAACTGACAGAATTGCCTTCAATTCTATCACAGTAAACTGTGAGAAATGCCTTCAATTCTATTACTGTAAACTGTGAGAAATGCCTTCAATTCTATTTCTGTAAACTGTGAGTAAAGCCCTCAATTTTACTCCTGAAAACTGTAAGAAATGCCCTCAATTCTATTCCTGTAAACTGTGAGAAATGCCCTCAATTCTATCACTGAAAACTGTGAGAAATGCCTTCAATTCTATTCCTGTAAACTGTGAGAAATGCCTTCAATTCTATCACTGAAAACTGTGAGAAATGCCTTCAATTCTATCACTGAAAACTGTGAGAAATGCCTTCAATTCTATTACTGTAAACTGTGAGAAATGTCCTCAATTCTATTAGTGTCAACTGTGAGAAATGCCCTCAATTCTATCACTTTAAACTGTGAGAAATGCCCTCAATTCTATTCCTGTAAACAGTGAGAAATGCCCTCAATTCTATTGCTGTAAACTGTGAGAAATGCCCTCAATTCTATTCCTGTAAACTGTGAGAAATGCCCTTAATTCTATCACTGTAAACTGTGAGAAATGCCTTCAATTCAATTTCTGTAAATTGTGAGAAATGCCTTTAATTCTATCACTGTAAAGTGTGAGAAATGCCTTCAATTCTATCACTGTAAACTGTGAGAAATGCCTTCAATTCTATCACTGTAAAGTGTGAGAATTGCCTTCAATTCTATTTCTGTAAACTGTGAGAATTGCCTTCAATTCTATCACAGTAAACTGTGAGAAATGCCTTCAATTCTATCACTGTAAACTGTGAGAAATGCCGTCAATTCTATTCCTGTAAACTGTGAGAAATGCCTTCAATTCTATTTCTGTAAACTGTGAGAAATGCCCTTAATTCTATTTCTGTAAACTGTGAGAAATGCCTTCAATTCTATCACTGTAAACTGTGAGAAATGCCCTCAATTCCATTACTGTAAACTGTGAGAAATGCCCTCAATTCTATTCCTGTAAACTGTGAGAAATGCCCTTAATTCTATCACTGTAAACTGTGAGAAATGCCTTCAATTCTATAGCTGTACACTGTGAGAAATGCCCTTAATTCTATCACTGAAAACCGTGAGAAATGCCCTCAATTCTATTACAGTAAACAGTGAGAAATGCCTTCATTTCTACTTCTGTAAACTGTGAGAAATGCCCTCAATTCTATCAATGTAAACCGTGAGAAATGCCTTCAATTCTATTACTGTAAACTGTGAGAAATGCCCTTAATTCTATCACTGTAAACTGTGAGAAATGCCTTCATTTCTATTTCTGTAAACCGTGAGAAATGCCTTCAATTCTATTACTGTAAACTGTGAGAAATGCCTTCATTTCTATTTCTGTAAACTGTGATAAATGCCTTCATTTCTATTTCTGTTAACCGTGAGAAATGCCTTCATTTCTATTTCTGTAAACTGTGAGAAATGCCTTCAATTCTATTCCTGTAAACTGTGAGAAATGCCCTTAATTCTATCACTGTAAACCGTGAGAAATGCCTTCAATTCTATTACTGTAAACTGTGAGAAATGCCCTTAATTCTATCACTGTAAACCGTGAGAAATGCCCTCAATTCTATTACTGTAAACTGTGAGAAATGCCTTCATTTCTATTTCTGTAAACAGTGAGAAATGCCTTCAATTCTATTACTGTAAACTGAGAGAAATGCCTTCAATTCTATTACTGTAAACTGTGAGAAATGCCTTCAATTCTATTTCTGTCAACTGAGAAATGCCTTCAATTCTATTCCTGTAAACTGTGAGAAATGCCCTCAATTCTATTCCTGTCAACTGTGAGAAAAGCCTTCAATTCTATCGATGTAAACTGTGAGAAATGCCTTCAATTCTATCACTGTAAACTGTGAGAAATGCCTTCAATTCTATCACTGTAAACTGTCAGAATTGCCTTCAATTCTATCACAGTAAACTGTGAGAAATGCTTTCAATTCTATTACTGTAAACTGTGAGAAATGCCTTCAATTCTATCACTGTAAACTGTGAGAAATGCCTTCAATTCTACTCCTGTAAACTGTGAGAAATGCCCTCAATTTTATCACTGTAAACGGTGAGAAAAGCCCTCAATTCCATCACTGTAAACGGTGAGAAATGCCCTCAATTCTATTCCTGTAAACTATGAGAAATGCCCTCAATTCTATCAATGTAAACAGTGAGAAATGCCCTAAATTCTATTCCTGTAAACTGTGAGAAATGCCCCCAATTCTATTCCTGTAAACTGTGAGAAATGCCCTCAATTCTATTACTGTAAACTGTGAGAATTGCCCTCAATTCTATTCCTGTAAACCATAAGAAATGCCCTCAATTCTATTACTGTCAACTGTAAGAAATGCCGTCAATTCTCTCACTGAAAACTGTGAGAAATGCCCTCAATTCTATTCCTGTAAACTGTGAGAAATGCCCTCAATTCTATTGCTGTAAACTGTGAGAAATGCCCTCAATTCTATCACTGAAAACTGAGAGAAATGCCTTCAATTCTATTACTGTAAACTGTGAGAAATGCCCTCAATTCTATTACTGTAAACTGTGAGAAATGCCCTCTATTCTATCACTGTAAACTGTGAGAAATGCCTTCAATTCTATCACTGAAAACTGTGAGAAATGCCTTCAATTCTATTACTGTAAACTGTGAGAAATGCCCTCAATTCTATTACTGTAAACTGTGAGAATTGCCCTCAATTCTATTCCAGTAAACCGTAAGAAATGCCCTCAATTCTATTACTGTCAACTGTAAGAAATGCCCTCAATTCTATTACTGTAAACTGTGAGACATGCCCTCAATTCTCTCACTTTAAACTGTGAGAAATGCCCTCAATTCTATTCCTGTAAACTGTGAGAAATGCCCTCAATTCTATTGCTGTAAACTGTGAGAAATGCCCTCAATTCTATCACTGAAAACTGAGAGAAATGCCTTCAATTCTATTACTGTAAACTGTGAGAAATGCCCTCAATTCTATTACTGTAAACTGTGAGAAATGCCCTCTATTCTATTACTGTAAACTGTGAGAATTGCCCTCAATTCTATTCCTGTAAACCGTAAGAAATGCCCTCAATTCTATTACTGTCAACTGTAAGAAATGCCCTCAATTCTATTACTGTAAACTGTGAGACATGCCCTCAATTCTCTCACTTTAAACTGTGAGAAATGCCCTCAATTCTATTCCTGTAAACTGTGAGAAATGCCCTCAATTCTATTGCTGTAAACTGTGAGAAATGCCCTCAATTCTATCACTGAAAACTGAGAGAAATGCCTTCAATTCTATTACTGTAAACTGTGAGAAATGCCCTCAATTCTATTGCTGTAAACTGTGAGAAATGCCCTCTATTCTATCACTGTAAACTGTGAGAAATGCCCTCAATTCTATTACTGTTAACAGTGAGAAATGCCTTCAATTCCATCACTGAAAACTGAGAGAAATGCCTTCAATTCTATTCCTGTAAACTGTGAGAAATGTCCTCAATTCTATTTCTGTAAACTGTGAGAAATGCCCTCAATTCTATTACTGTAAACTGTGAGAAATGCCCTCAATTCTATCACTGAAAACTGAGAGAAAGGCATTCAATTCTATTACTGTAAACTGTGAGAAATGCCCTCAATTCTATTCCTGTAAACTGTGAGAAATGCCCTCAATTCTATCACTGAAAACTGAGAGAAATGCCTTCAATTCTATTACTGTAAACTGTGAGAAATGCCCTCAATTCTATTACTGTAAACTGTGCAAAATGCCCTCAATTCTATCACTGTAAATTGTGAGAAATGCCTTCAATTCTATCACTGTAAAGTGTGAGAATTGCCTTCCATTCTATTACTGTAAACTGTGAGAAATGCCCTCAATTCTATTACTGTAAACTGTGAAAAATGCCTTCAATTCTATCACAGTAAACTGTGAGAAATGCCTTCAATTCTATCACTGTAAACTGTGAGAAATGCCTTCAATTCTATTCCTGTAAACTGTGAGAAATGCCCTCAATTCCATCACTGTAAACTGTGAGAAATGCCCTCAATTCTACTACTGTAAACTGTGAGAAATGCCCTCAATTCTATCACTGAAAACTGAGAGAAATGCCTTCAATTCTATTACTGTAAACTGTGAGAAATGTCCTCAATTCTATTACTGTAAACTGTGAGAAATGCCCTCAATTCTATCACTGAAAACTGAGAGAAATGCCTTCAATTCTATTACTGTGAACTGTGAGAAATGCCCTCAATTCTATTACTGTAAACTGTGAGAAATGCCCTCAATTCTATCACTGTAAATTGTGAGAAATGCCTTCAATTCTATCACTGTAAAGTGTGAGAATTGCCTTCAATTCTATTACTGTAAACTGTGAGAAATGCCTTCAATTCTATCACTGTAAACTGTGAGAAATGCCTTCAATTCTATCACTGTAAACTGTGAGAAATGCCTTCAATTCTATCACAGTAAACTGTGAGAAATGCCTTCAATTCTATCACTGTAAACTGTGAGAAATGCCTTCAATTATATTACTGTAAACTGTGAGAAATTCCTTCAATTCTATTACTGTAAACTCTGAGACATGCCCTCAATTCTCTCACTTTAAACTGTGAGAAATGCCCTCAATTCTATTCCTGTAAACTGTGAGAAATGCCCTCAATTCTATTGCTGTAAACTGTGAGAAATGCCCTCAATTCTATCACTGAAAACTGAGAGAAATGTCTTCAATTCTATTACTGTAAACTGTGAGAAATGCCCTCAATTATATTACTGTAAACTGTGAGAAATGCCCTCTATTCTATCACTGTAAACTGTGAGAAATGCCTTCAATTCTATCACTGAAAACTGAGAGAAATGCCTTCAATTCTATTACTGTAAACTGTGAGAAATGCCCTCAATTCTATTACTGTAAACTGTGAAAAATGCCCTCAATTCTATCACTGTAAATTCTGAGAAATGACTTCAATTCTATCACTGTAAACTGTGAGAAATGCCCTCAATTCTATTACAGTAAACTGTGAAAAATGCCTTCAATTCTATCACAGTAAACTGTGAGAAATGCCTTCAATTCTATCACTGTAAAATGTGAGAAATGCCTTCAATTCTATCACAGTAAACTGTGAGAAATGCCTTCAATTCTATCACTGTAAACTGTGAGAAATGCCTTCAATTCTACTCCTGTAAACTGTGAGAAATGCCCTCAATTTTATCACTGTAAACGGTGAGAAAAGCCCTCAATTCCATCACTGTAAACGGTGAGATAATGCCCTCAATTCTATTCCTGTAAACTATGAGAAATGCCCTCAATTCTATCAATGTAAACAGTGAGAAATGCCCTAAATTCTATTCCTGTAAACTGTGAGAAATGCCCCCAATTCTATTCCTGTAAACTGTGAGAAATGCCCTCAATTCTATTACTGTAAACTGTGAGAATTGCCCTCAATTCTATTCCTGTAAACCATAAGAAATGCCCTCAATTCTATTACTGTCAACTGTAAGAAATGCCGTCAATTCTCTCACTGAAAACTGTGAGAAATGCCCTCAATTCTATTCCTGTAAACTGTGAGAAATGCCCTCAATTCTATTGCTGTAAACTGTGAGAAATGCCCTCAATTCTATCACTGAAAACCGAGAGAAATGCCTTCAATTCTATTACTGTAAACTGTGAGAAATGCCCTCAATTCTATTACTGTAAACTGTGAGAAATGCCCTCTATTCTATCACTGTAAACTGTGAGAAATGCCTTCAATTCTATCACTGAAAACTGTGAGAAATGCCTTCAATTCTATTACTGTAAACTGTGAGAAATGCCCTCAATTCTATTACTGTAAACTGTGAGAATTGCCCTCAATTCTATTCCAGTAAACCGTAAGAAATGCCCTCAATTCTATTACTGTCAACTGTAAGAAATGCCCTCAATTCTATTACTGTAAACTGTGAGACATGCCCTCAATTCTCTCACTTTAAACTGTGAGAAATGCCCTCAATTCTATTCCTGTAAACTGTGAGAAATGCCCTCAATTCTATTGCTGTAAACTGTGAGAAATGCCCTCAATTCTATCACTGAAAACTGAGAGAAATGCCTTCAATTCTATTACTGTAAACTGTGAGAAATGCCCTCAATTCTATTACTGTAAACTGTGAGAAATGCCCTCTATTCTATTACTGTAAACTGTGAGAATTGCCCTCAATTCTATTCCTGTAAACCGTAAGAAATGCCCTCAATTCTATTACTGTCAACTGTAAGAAATGCCCTCAATTCTATTACTGTAAACTGTGAGACATGCCCTCAATTCTCTCACTTTAAACTGTGAGAAATGCCCTCAATTCTATTCCTGTAAACTGTGAGAAATGCCCTCAATTCTATTGCTGTAAACTGTGAGAAATGCCCTCAATTCTATCACTGAAAACTGAGAGAAATGCCTTCAATTCTATTACTGTAAACTGTGAGAAATGCCCTCAATTCTATTGCTGTAAACTGTGAGAAATGCCCTCTATTCTATCACTGTAAACTGTGAGAAATGCCCTCAATTCTATTACTGTTAACAGTGAGAAATGCCTTCAATTCCATCACTGAAAACTGAGAGAAATGCCTTCAATTCTATTCCTGTAAACTGTGAGAAATGTCCTCAATTCTATTACTGTAAACTGTGAGAAATGCCCTCAATTCTATTACTGTAAACTGTGAGAAATGCCCTCAATTCTATCACTGAAAACTGAGAGAAAGGCCTTCAATTCTATTACTGTAAACTGTGAGAAATGCCCTCAATTCTATTACTGTAAACTGTGAGAAATGCCCTCAATTCTATTACTGAAAACTGAGAGAAATGCCTTCAATTCTATTACTGTAAACTGTGAGAAATGCCCTCAATAATATTACTGTAAACTGTGAAAAATGCCCTCAATTCTATCACTGTAAATTGTGAGAAATGCCTTCAATTCTATCACTGTAAAGTGTGAGAATTGCCTTCCATTCTATTACTGTAAACTGTGAGAAATGCCCTCAATTCTATTACTGTAAACCATGAAAAATGCCTTCAATTCTATCACAGTAAACTGTGAGAAATGCCTTCAATTCTATCACTGTAAACTGTGAGAAATGCCTTCAATTCTATTCCTGTAAACTGTGAGAAATGCCCTCAATTCCATCACTGTAAACTGTGAGAAATGCCCTCAATTCTACTACTGTAAACTGTGAGAAATGCCCTCAATTTATCACTGAAAACTGAGAGAAATGCCTTCAATTCTATTACTGTAAACTGTGAGAAATGTCCTCAATTCTATTACTGTAAACTGTGAGAAATGCCCTCAATTCTATCACTGAAAACTGAGAGAAATGCCTTCAATTCTATTACTGTGAACTGTGAGAAATGCCCTCAATTCTATTACTGTAAACTGTGAGAAATGCCCTCAATTCTATCACTGTAAATTGTGAGAATTGCCTTCAATTCTATCACTGTAAAGTGTGAGAATTGCCTTCAATTCTATTACTGTAAACTGTGAGAAATGCCTTCAATTCTATCACTGTAAACTGTGAGAAATGCCTTCAATTCTATCACTGTAAACTGTGAGAAATGCCTTCAATTCTATCACAGTAAACTGTGAGAAATGCCTTCAATTCTATCACTGTAAACTGTGAGAAATGCCTTCAATTATATTACTGTAAACTGTGAGAAATTCCTTCAATTCTATTACTGTAAACTATGAGACATGCCCTCAATTCTCTCACTTTAAACTGTGAGAAATGCCCTCAATTCTATTCCTGTAAACTGTGAGAAATGCCCTCAATTCTATTGCTGTAAACTGTGAGAAATGCCCTCAATTCTATCACTGAAAACTGAGAGAAATGCCTTCAATTCTATTACTGTAAACTGTGAGAAATGCCCTCAATTATATTACTGTAAACTGTGAGAAATGCCCTCTATTCTATCACTGTAAACTGTGAGAAATGCCCTCAATTCTATCACTGAAAACTGAGAGAAATGCCTTCAATTCTATTACTGTAAACTGTGAGAAATGCCCTCAATTCTATTACTGTAAACTGTGAAAAATGCCCTCAATTCTATCACTGTAAATTCTGAGAAATGACTTCAATTCTATCACTGTAAACTGTGAGAAATGCCCTCAATTCTATTACAGTAAACTGTGAAAAATGCCTTCAATTCTATCACAGTAAACTGTGAGAAATGCCTTCAATTCTATCACTGTAAACTGTGAGAAATGCCTTCAATTCTATCACAGTAAACTGTGAGAAATGCCTTCAATTCTATCACTGTAAACTGTGAGAAATGCCCTCAATTCTATTACTGTAAACTGTGAGAAATGCCCTCAATTCTATCACTGAAAACTGAGAGAAATGCCTTCAATTCTATTACTGTAAACTGTGAGAAATGCCCTCAATTCTATTTCTGTAAACTGTGAAAAATGCCCTCAATTCTATCACTGTAAATTGTGAGAAATGCCTTCAATTCTAGCACTGTAAAGTGTGAGAATTGCCTTCAATTCTATTACTGTAAACTGTGAGAAATGCCCTCAATTCTATTACTGTAAACTGTGAGAAATGCCCTCAATTCTATTACTGTAAACTGTGAGAAATGTCCTCAATTCTATTACTGTAAACTGTGAGAAATGCCCTCAATTCTATTACTGTAAACTGTGAGAAATGCCCTCAATTCTATCACTGAAAACTGAGAGAAAGGCCTTCAATTCTATTACTGTAAACTGTGAGAAATGCCCTCAATTCTATTACTGTAAACTGTGAGAAATGCCCTCAATTCTATTACTGAAAACTGAGAGAAATGCCTTCAATTCTATTCCTGTAAACTGTGAGAAATGTCCTCAATTCTATTACTGTAAACTGTGAGAAATGCCCTCAATTCTATTACTGTAAACTGTGAGAAATGCCCTCAATTCTATCACTGAAAACTGAGAGAAAGGCCTTCAATTCTATTACTGTAAACTGTGAGAAATGCCCTCAATTCTATTACTGTAAACTGTGAGAAATGCCCTCAATTCTATTACTGAAAACTGAGAGAAATGCCTTCAATTCTATTACTGTAAACTGTGAGAAATGCCCTCAATTCTATTACTGTAAACTGTGAAAAATGCCCTCAATTCTATCACTGTAAATTGTGAGAAATGCCTTAAATTCTATCAGTGTAAAGTGTGAGAATTGCCTTCCATTCTATTACTGTAAACTGTGAGAAATGCCCTCAATTCTATTACTGTAAACTGTGAAAAATGCCTTCAATTCTATCACAGTAAACTGTGAGAAATGCCTTCAATTCTATCACTGTAAACTGTGAGAAATGCCTTCAATTCTATTCCTGTAAACTGTGAGAAATGCCCTCAATTCCATCACTGTAAACTGTGAGAAATGCCCTCAATTCTACTACTGTAAACTGTGAGAAATGCCCTCAATTCTATCACTGAAAACTGAGAGAAATGCCTTCAATTCTATTACTGTAAACTGTGAGAAATGTCCTCAATTCTATTACTGTAAACTGTGAGAAATGCCCTCAATTCTATCACTGAAAACTGAGAGAAATGCCTTCAATTCTATTACTGTGAACTGTGAGAAATGCCCTCAATTCTATTACTGTAAACTGTGAGAAATGCCCTCAATTCTATCACTGTAAATTGTGAGAAATGCCTTCAATTCTATCACTGTAAAGTGTGAGAATTGCCTTCAATTCTATTACTGTAAACTGTGAGAAATGCCTTCAATTCTATCACTGTAAACTGTGAGAAATGCCTTCAATTCTATCACAGTAAACTGTGAGAAATGCCTTCAATTCTATCACTGTAAAGTGTGAGAAATGCCTTCAATTATATTACTGTAAACTGTGAGAAATTCCTTCAATTCTATTACTGTAAACTATGAGACATGCCCTCAATTCTCTCACTTTAAACTGTGAGAAATGCCCTCAATTCTATTCCTGTAAACTGTGAGAAATGCCCTCAATTCTATTGCTGTAAACTGTGAGAAATGCCCTCAATTCTATCACTGAAAACTGAGAGAAATGCCTTCAATTCTATTACTGTAAACTGTGAGAAATGCCCTCAATTATATTACTGTAAACTGTGAGAAATGCCCTCTATTCTATCACTGTAAACTGTGAGAAATGCCCTCAATTCTATCACTGAAAACTGAGAGAAATGCCTTCAATTCTATTACTGTAAACTGTGAGAAATGCCCTCAATTCTATTACTGTAAACTGTGAAAAATGCCCTCAATTCTATCACTGTAAATTCTGAGAAATGACTTCAATTCTATCACTGTAAACTGTGAGAAATGCCCTCAATTCTATTACAGTAAACTGTGAAAAATGCCTTCAATTCTATCACAGTAAACTGTGAGAAATGCCTTCAATTCTATCACTGTAAACTGTGAGAAATGCCTTCAATTCTATCACAGTAAACTGTGAGAAATGCCTTCAATTCTATCACTGTAAACTGTGAGAAATGCCCTCAATTCTATTACTGTAAACTGTGAGAAATGCCCTCAATTCTATCACTGAAAACTGAGAGAAATGCCTTCAATTCTATTACTGTAAACTGTGAGAAATGCCCTCAATTCTATTTCTGTAAACTGTGAAAAATGCCCTCAATTCTATCACTGTAAATTGTGAGAAATGCCTTCAATTCT
Source organism: Heterodontus francisci (assembly GCF_036365525.1). NCBI lineage: Eukaryota > Metazoa > Chordata > Chondrichthyes > Heterodontiformes > Heterodontidae > Heterodontus > Heterodontus francisci. Next base: position 20,819,023 of record NC_090386.1, on the reverse strand, counting down.
AGCACTGTAAAGTGTGAGAATTGCCTTCAATTCTATTACTGTAAACTGTGAGAAATGCCCTCAATTCTATTACTGTAAACTGTGAGAAATGCCCTCAATTCTATTACTGTAAACTGTGAAAAATGCCCTCAATTCTATCACTGTAAATTGTGAGAAATGCCTTCAATTCTATCACTGTAAAGTGTGAGAATTGCCTTCAATTCTATTGCTGTAAACTGTGAGAAATGCCCTCAATTCTATTACTGTAAACTGCGAGAATTGCCCTCAATTATATTACTGTAAACTGTGAAAAATGCCCTCAATTCTATCACTGTAAATTGTGAGAAATGCCTTCAATTCTAGCACTGTAAAGTGTGAGAATTGCCTTCAATTCTATTACTGTAAACTGTGAGAAATGCCCTCAATTCTATTTCTGTAAACTGTGAAAAATGCCCTCAATTCTATCACTGTAAATTGTGAGAAATGCCTTCAATTCTAGCACTGTAAAGTGTGAGAATTGCCTTCAATTCTATTACTGTAAACTGTGAGAAATGCCCTCAATTCTATTACTGTAAACTGTGAGAAATGCCCTCAATTCTATTACTGTAAACTGTGAAAAATGCCCTCAATTCTATCACTGTAAATTGTGAGAAATGCCTTCAATTCTATCACTGTAAAGTGTGAGAATTGCCTTCAATTCTATTGCTGTAAACTGTGAGAAATGCCCTCAATTCTATTACTGTAAACTGCGAGAATTGCCCTCAATTATATTACTGTAAACTGTGAAAAATGCCCTCAATTCTATCACTGTAAATTGTGAGAAATGCCTTCAATTCTATTACTGTAAAGTGTGAGAATTGCCTTCAATTCTATTACTGTAAACAGTGAGAAATGCCCTCAATTCTATTACTGTAAACTGTGAAAAATGCCTTCAATTCTATCACAGTAAACTGTGAGAAATGCCTTCAATTCTATTACTGTAAACTGTGAGAAATGCCCTCAATTCTATTACTGTAAACTGTGAAAAATGCCTTCAATTCTATCACAGTAAACTGTGAGAAATGCCTTCAATTCTATCACTGTAAACTGTGAGAAATGCCCTCAATTCTACTACTGTAAACTGTGAGAAATGCCCTCAATTCTATCACTGAAAACTGAGAGAAATGCCTTCAATTCTATTACTGTAAACTGTGAGAAATGTCCTCAATTCTATTACTGTAAACTGTGAGAAATGCCCTCAATTCTATTACTGTAAACTGCGAGAATTGCCCTCAATTATATTACTGTAAACTGTGAAAAATGCCCTCAATTCTATCACTGTAAATTGTGAGAAATGCCTTCAATTCTATTACTGTAAAGTGTGAGAATTGCCTTCAATTCTATTACTGTAAACAGTGAGAAATGCCCTCAATTCTATTACTGTAAACTGTGAAAAATGCCTTCAATTCTATCACAGTAAACTGTGAGAAATGCCTTCAATTCTATTACTGTAAACTGTGAGAAATGCCCTCAATTCTATTACTGTAAACTGTGAAAAATGCCTTCAATTCTATCACAGTAAACTGTGAGAAATGCCTTCAATTCTATCACTGTAAACTGTGAGAAATGCCCTCAATTCTACTACTGTAAACTGTGAGAAATGCCCTCAATTCTATCACTGAAAACTGAGACAAATGCCTTCAATTCTATTACTGTAAACTGTGAGAAATGTCCTCAATTCTATTACTGTAAACTGTGAGAAATGCCCTCAATTCTATTACTGTAAACTGCGAGAATTGCCCTCAATTATATTACTGTAAACTGTGAAAAATGCCCTCAATTCTATCACTGTAAATTGTGAGAAATGCCTTCAATTCTATTACTGTAAAGTGTGAGAATTGCCTTCAATTCTATTACTGTAAACAGTGAGAAATGCCCTCAATTCTATTACTGTAAACTGTGAAAAATGCCTTCAATTCTATCACAGTAAACTGTGAGAAATGCCTTCAATTCTATTACTGTAAACTGTGAGAAATGCCCTCAATTCTATTTCTGTAAACTGTGAAAAATGCCTTCAATTCTATCACAGTAAACTGTGAGAAATGCCTTCAATTCTATCACTGTAAACTGTGAGAAATGCCCTCAATTCTACTACTGTAAACTGTGAGAAATGCCCTCAATTCTATCACTGAAAACTGAGAGAAATGCCTTCAATTCTATTACTGTAAACTGTGAGAAATGTCCTCAATTCTATACTGTAAACTGTGAGAAATGCCCTCAATTCTATCACTGTAAATTGTGAGAAATGCCTTCAATTCTATCACTGTAAAGTGTGAGAATTGCCTTCAATTCAATTACTGTAAACTGTGAGAAATGCCTTCAATTCTATCACTGTAAACTGTGAGAAATGCCTTCAATTCTATTCCTGTAAACTGTGAGAAATGCCCTCAGTTCAATCACTGTAAACTGTGAGAAATGCCTTCAATTATATTACTGTAAACTGTGAGAAATGCCTTCAATTCTATTACTGTAAACTGTGAGAAATGGCTTCAATTCTATTTCTGTAAATTGTGAGAAATGCCTTCAATTCTATCACTGTAAAGTGTGAGAAATGCCTTCAATTCTATCACTGTAAACTGTGAGAAATGCCTTCAATTCTATCACTGTAAAGTGTGAGAATTGCCTTCAATTCTATTTCTGTAAACTGTGAGAATTGCCTTCAATTCTATCACAGTAAACTGTGAGAAATGCCTTCAATTCTATCACTGTAAACTGTGAGAAATGCCTTCAATTCTATTTCTGTAAACTGTGAGAAATGCCCTCAATTCTATCACTGTAAACTGTGAGAAATGCCCTCAATTCCATTACTGTAAACTGTGAGAAATGCCCTCAATTCTATTCCTGTAAACTGTGAGAAATGCCCTTAATTCTATCACTGTAAACTGTGAGAAATGCCTTCAATTCTATACCTGTACACTGTGAGAAATGCCTTCAATTCTATCACTGTAAAGTGTGAGAATTGCCTTCCATTCTATTACTGTAAACTGTGAGAAATGCCCTCAATTCTATTACTGTAAACTGTGAAAAATGCCTTCAATTCTATCACAGTAAACTGTGAGAAATGCCTTCAATTCTATCACTGTAAACTGTGAGAAATGCCTTCAATTCTATTCCTGTAAACTGTGAGAAATGCCCACAATTCTATCACTGTAAACTGTGAGAAATGCCCTCAATTCTACTACTGTAAACTGTGAGAAATGCCCTCAATTCTATCACTGAAAACTGAGAGAAATGCCTTCTATTCTATTACTGTAAACTGTGAGAAATGTCCTCAATTCTATTACTGTAAACTGTGAGAAATGCCCTCAATTCTATCACTGAAAACTGAGAGAAATGCCTTCAATTCTATTACTGTGAACTGTGAGAAATGCCCTCAATTCTATTACTGTAAAGTGTGAGAAATGCCTTCAATTCTATCACTGTAAATTGTGAGAAATGCCTTCAATTCTATCACTGTAAAGTGTGAGAATTGCCTTCAATTCTATTACTGTAAACTGTGAGAAATGCCTTCAATTCTATCACTGTAAACTGTGAGAAATGCCTTCAATTCTATCACTGTAAACTGTGAGAAATGCCTTCAATTCTATCACAGTAAACTGTGAGAAATGCCTTCAATTCTATCACTGTAAACTGTGAGAAATGCCTTCAATTATATTACTGTAAACTGTGAGAAATTCCTTCAATTCTATCACAGTAAACTGTGAGAAATGCCTTCAATTCTATCACTGTAAACTGTGAGAAATGCCCTCAATTCTATTACTGTAAACTGTGAGAAATGCCCTCAATTCTATCACTGAAAACTGAGAGAAATGCCTTCAATTCTATTACTGTAAACTGTGAGAAATGCCCTCAATTCTATTTCTGTAAACTGTGAAAAATGCCCTCAATTCTATCACTGTAAATTGTGAGAAATGCCTTCAATTCTAGCACTGTAAAGTGTGAGAATTGCCTTCAATTCTATTACTGTAAACTGTGAGAAATGCCCTCAATTCTATTACTGTAAACTGTGAGAAATGCCCTCAATTCTATTACTGTAAACTGTGAAAAATGCCCTCAATTCTATCACTGTAAATTGTGAGAAATGCCTTCAATTCTATCACTGTAAAGTGTGAGAATTGCCTTCAATTCTATTGCTGTAAACTGTGAGAAATGCCCTCAATTCTATTACTGTAAACTGCGAGAATTGCCCTCAATTATATTACTGTAAACTGTGAAAAATGCCCTCAATTCTATCACTGTAAATTGTGAGAAATGCCTTCAATTCTATTACTGTAAAGTGTGAGAATTGCCTTCAATTCTATTACTGTAAACAGTGAGAAATGCCCTCAATTCTATTACTGTAAACTGTGAAAAATGCCTTCAATTCTATCACAGTAAACTGTGAGAAATGCCTTCAATTCTATTACTGTAAACTGTGAGAAATGCCCTCAATTCTATTACTGTAAACTGTGAAAAATGCCTTCAATTCTATCACAGTAAACTGTGAGAAATGCCTTCAATTCTATCACTGTAAACTGTGAGAAATGCCCTCAATTCTACTACTGTAAACTGTGAGAAATGCCCTCAATTCTATCACTGAAAACTGAGAGAAATGCCTTCAATTCTATTACTGTAAACTGTGAGAAATGTCCTCAATTCTATTACTGTAAACTGTGAGAAATGCCCTCAATTCTATTACTGTAAACTGCGAGAATTGCCCTCAATTATATTACTGTAAACTGTGAAAAATGCCCTCAATTCTATCACTGTAAATTGTGAGAAATGCCTTCAATTCTATTACTGTAAAGTGTGAGAATTGCCTTCAATTCTATTACTGTAAACAGTGAGAAATGCCCTCAATTCTATTACTGTAAACTGTGAAAAATGCCTTCAATTCTATCACAGTAAACTGTGAGAAATGCCTTCAATTCTATTACTGTAAACTGTGAGAAATGCCCTCAATTCTATTACTGTAAACTGTGAAAAATGCCTTCAATTCTATCACAGTAAACTGTGAGAAATGCCTTCAATTCTATCACTGTAAACTGTGAGAAATGCCCTCAATTCTACTACTGTAAACTGTGAGAAATGCCCTCAATTCTATCACTGAAAACTGAGAGAAATGCCTTCAATTCTATTACTGTAAACTGTGAGAAATGTCCTCAATTCTATTACTGTAAACTGTGAGAAATGCCCTCAATTCTATCACTGTAAATTGTGAGAAATGCCTTCAATTCTATCACTGTAAAGTGTGAGAATTGCCTTCAATTCAATTACTGTAAACTGTGAGAAATGCCTTCAATTCTATCACTGTAAACTGTGAGAAATGCCTTCAATTCTATTCCTTTAAACTGTGAGAAATGCCCTCAGTTCAATCACTGTAAACTGTGAGAAATGCCTTCAATTATATTACTGTAAACTGTGAGAAATGCCTTCAATTCTATTACTGTAAACTGTGAGAAATGGCTTCAATTCTATTTCTGTAAATTGTGAGAAATGCCTTCAATTCTATCACTGTAAAGTGTGAGAAATGCCTTCAATTCTATCACTGTAAACTGTGAGAAATGCCTTCAATTCTATCACTGTAAAGTGTGAGAATTGCCTTCAATTCTATTTCTGTAAACTGTGAGAATTGCCTTCAATTCTATCACAGTAAACTGTGAGAAATGCCTTCAATTCTATCACTGTAAACTGTGAGAAATGCCTTCAATTCTATTTCTGTAAACTGTGAGAAATGCCCTCAATTCTATCACTGTAAACTGTGAGAAATGCCCTCAATTCCATTACTGTAAACTGTGAGAAATGCCCTCAATTCTATTCCTGTAAACTGTGAGAAATGCCCTTAATTCTATCACTGTAAACTGTGAGAAATGCCTTCAATTCTATACCTGTACACTGTGAGAAATGCCTTCAATTCTATCACTGTAAAGTGTGAGAATTGCCTTCCATTCTATTACTGTAAACTGTGAGAAATGCCCTCAATTCTATTACTGTAAACTGTGAAAAATGCCTTCAATTCTATCACAGTAAACTGTGAGAAATGCCTTCAATTCTACCACTGTAAACTGTGAGAAATGCCTTCAATTCTATTCCTGTAAACTGTGAGAAATGCCCACAATTCTATCACTGTAAACTGTGAGAAATGCCCTCAATTCTACTACTGTAAACTGTGAGAAATGCCCTCAATTCTATCACTGAAAACTGAGAGAAATGCCTTCTATTCTATTACTGTAAACTGTGAGAAATGTCCTCAATTCTATTACTGTAAACTGTGAGAAATGCCCTCAATTCTATCACTGAAAACTGAGAGAAATGCCTTCAATTCTATTACTGAGAACTGTGAGAAATGCCCTCAATTCTATTACTGTAAAGTGTGAGAAATGCCTTCAATTCTATCACTGTAAATTGTGAGAAATGCCTTCAATTCTATCACTGTAAAGTGTGAGAATTGCCTTCAATTCTATTACTGTAAACTGTGAGAAATGCCTTCAATTCTATCACTGTAAACTGTGAGAAATGCCTTCAATTCTATCACTGTAAACTGTGAGAAATGCCTTCAATTCTATCACAGTAAACTGTGAGAAATGCCTTCAATTCTATCACTGTAAACTGTGAGAAATGCCTTCAATTATATTACTGTAAACTGTGAGAAATTCCTTCAATTCTATTACTGTAAACTATGAGACATGCCCTCAATTCTCTCACTTTAAACTGTGAGAAATGCCCTCAATTCTATTCCTGTAAACTTTTAGAAATGCCCTCAATTCTATTGCTGTAAACTGTGAGAAATGCCCTCAATTCTATCACTGAAAACTGAGAGAAATGCCTTCAATTCTATTACTGTAAACTGTGAGAAATGCCCTCAATTATATTACTGTAAACTGTGAGAAATGCCCTCTATTCTATCACTGTAAACTGTGAGAAATGCCCTCAATTCTATCACTGAAAACTGAGAGAAATGCCTTCAATTCTATTACTGTAAACTGTGAGAAATGCCCTCAATTCTATTACTGCAAACTGTGAAAAATGCCCTCAATTCTATCACTGTAAATTGTGAGAAATGCCTTCAATTCTATCACTGTAAACTGTGAGAAATGCCCTCAATTCTATTACAGTAAACTGTGAAAAATGCCTTCAATTCTATCACAGTAAACTGTGAAAAATGCCTTCAATTCTATCACAGTAAACTGTGAGAAATGCCTTCAATTCTATCACTGTAAACTGTGAGAAATGCCTTCAATTCTATCACTGTAAACTGTGAGAAATGCCTTCAATTCTATCACAGTAAACTGTGAGAAATGCCCTCAATTCTATTACTGTAAACTGTGAGAAATGCCCTCAATTCTATCACTGAAAACTGAGAAAAATGCCTTCAATTCTATTACTGTAAACTGTGAGAAATGCCCTCAATTCTATTACTGTAAACTGTGAAAAATGCCCTCAATTCTATCACTGTAAATTGTGAGAAATGCCTTCAATTCTAGCACTGTAAAGTGTGAGAATTGCCTTCAATTCTATTACTGTAAACTGTGAGAAATGCCCTCAATTCTATTACTGTAAACTGTGAGAAATGCCCTCAATTCTATTACTGTAAACTGTGAAAAATGCCCTCAATTCAATCACTGTAAATTGTGAGAAATGCCTTCAATTCTATCACTGTAAAGTGTGAGAATTGCCTGCAATTCTATTGCTGTAAACTGTGAGAAATGCCCTCAATTCTATTACTGTAAACTGCGAGAATTGCCCTCAATTCTATTACTGTAAACTGTGAAAAATGCCCTCAATTCTATCACTGTAAATTGTGAGAAATGCCTTCAATTCTATTACTGTAAAGTGTGAGAATTGCCTTCAATTCTATTACTGTAAACAGTGAGAAATGCCCTCAATTCTATTACTGTAAACTGTGAAAAATGCCTTCAATTCTATCACAGTAAACTGTGAGAAATGCCTTCAATTCTATTACTGTAAACTGTGAGAAATGCCCTCAATTCTATTACTGTAAACAGTGAAAAATGCCTTCAATTCTATCACAGTAAACTGTGAGAAATGCCTTCAATTCTATCACTGTAAACTGTGAGAAATGCCCTCAATTCTACTACTGTAAACTGTGAGAAATGCCCTCAATTCTATCACTGAAAACTGAGAGAAATGCCTTCAATTCTATTACTGTAAACTGTGAGAAATGTCCTCAATTCTATTACTGTAAACTGTGAGAAATGCCCTCAATTCTATCACTGAAAGCTGAGAGAAATGCCTTCAATTCTATTCCTGTAAACTGTGAGAAATGCCCTCAATTCGATCACTGTAAATTGTGAGAAATGCCTTCAATTCTATCACTGTAAAGTGTGAGAATTGCCTTCAATTCTATTACTGTAAACTGTGAGAAATGCCTTCAATTCTATCACTGTAAACTGTGAGAAATGCCTTCAATTCTATTCCTGTAAACTGTGAGAAATGCCCTCAGTTCAATCACTGTAAACTGTGAGAAATGCCTTCAATTATATTACTGTAAACTGTGAGAAATGCCTTCAATTCTATTACTGTAAACTGTGAGAAATGGCTTCAATTCTATTTCTGTAAATTGTGAGAAATGCCTTCAATTCTATCACTGTAAAGTGTGAGAAATGCCTTCAATTCTATCACTGTAAACTGTGAGAAATGCCTTCAATTCTATCACTGTAAAGTGTGAGAATTGCCTTCAATTCTATTTCTGTAAACTGTGAGAATTGCCTTCAATTCTATCACAGTAAACTGTGAGAAATGCCTTCAATTCTATCACTGTAAACTGTGAGAAATGCCTTCAATTCTATTTCTGTAAACTGTGAGAAATGCCCTCAATTCTATCACTGTAAACTGTGAGAAATGCCCTCAATTCCATTACTGTAAACTGTGAGAAATGCCCTCAATTCTATTCCTGTAAACTGTGAGAAATGCCCTTAATTCTATCACTGTAAACTGTGAGAAATGCCTTCAATTCTATACCTGTACATTGTGAGAAATGCCCTTAATTCTATCACTGTAAACCGTGAGAAATGCCCTCAATTCTATTACAGTAAACAGTGAGAAATGCCTTCATTTCTACTTCTGTAAACTGTGAGAAATGCCCTCAATTCTATCAATGTAAACCGTGAGAAATGCCTTCAATTCTATTACTGTAAACTGTGAGAAATGCCCTTAATTCTATCACTGTAAACTGTGAGAAATGCCTTCATTTCTATTTCTGTAAACCGTGAGAAATGCCTTCAATTCTATTACTGTAAACTGTGAGAAATGCCTTCATTTCTATTTCTGTAAACTGTGATAAATGCCTTCATTTCTATTTCTGTTAACCGTGAGAAATGCCTTCATTTCTATTTCTGTAAACTGTGAGAAATGCCTTCAATTCTATTCCTGTAAACTGTGAGAAATGCCCTTAATTCTATCACTGTAAACCGTGAGAAATGCCTTCAATTCTATCACTGTAAACTGTGAGAAATGCCCTTAATTCTATCACTGTAAACCGTGAGAAATGCCCTCAATTCTATTACTGTAAACTGTGAGAAATGGCTTCATTTCTATTTCCGCAAACCGTGAGAAATGCCTTCAATTCTATTACTGTAAACTGAGAGAAATGCCTTCAATTCTATTACTGTAAACTGTGAGAAATGCCTTCAATTCTATTTCTATCAACTGAGAAATGCCTTCAATTCTATTCCTGTAAACTGTGAGAAATGCCCTCAATTCTATTCCTGTCAACTGTGAGAAAAGCCTTCAATTCTATCGATGTAAACTGTGAGAAATGCCTTCAATTCTATCACTGTAAACTGTGAGAAATGCCTTCAATTCTATCACTGTTAACTGTCAGAATTGCCTTCAATTCTATCACAGTAAACTGTGAGAAATGCCTTCAATTCTATTACTGTAAACTGTGAGAAATGCCTTCTATTCTATCACTGTAAACTGTGAGAAATGCCTTCAATTCTATTCCTGTAAACTGTGAGAAATGCCCTCAATTTTATCACTGTAAACTGTGAGAAAAGCCCTCAATTCCATCACTGTAAACGGTGAGAAATGCCCTCAATTCTATTCCTGTAAACTGTGAGAAATGCCCTCAATTCTATCAATGTGAACTGTGAGAAATGCCCTAAATTCTATTCCTGTAAACTGTGAGAAATGCCCCCAATTCTATTCCTATAAACTGTGAGAAATGCCCTCAATTCTATTACTGTAAACTGTGAGAATTGCCCTCAATTCTATTCCTGTAAACCGTAAGAAATGCCCTCAATTCTATTACTGTCAACTGTAAGAAATGCCCTCAATTCTCTCACTGAAAACTGTGAGAAATGCCTTCAATTCTAGTTCTGTAAACTGTGAGAAATGCCCTCAATTCTATTGCTGTAAACTGTGAGAAATGCCATCAATTCTATCACTGAAAACTGAGAGAAATGCCTTCAATTCTATTACTGTAAACTGTGAGAAATGCCCTCAATTCTATTACTGTAAACTGTGAGAAATGCCCTCTATTCTATCACTGTCAACTGTGAGAAATGCCTTCAATTCTATCACTGAAAACTGTGAGAAATGCCTTCAATTCTATTACTGTAAACTGTGAGAAATGCCCTCAATTCTATTACTGTAAACTGTGAGAATTGCCCTCAATTCTATTCCTGTAAACCGTAAGAAATGCCCTCAATTCTATTACTGTCAACTGTAAGAAATGCCCTCAATTCTATTACTGTAAACTGTGAGACATGCCCTCAATTCTCTCACTTTAAACTGTGAGAAATGCCCTCAATTCTATTACTGTCAACTGTGAGAAATGCCCTCAATTCTATTGCTGTAAACTGTGAGAAATGCCTTCAATTCTATTACTGTAAACTGTGAGAAATGCCCTTAATTCTATCACTGTAAACCGTGAGAAATGCCCTCAATTCTATTACTGTAAACTGTGAGAAATGCCTTCATTTCTATTTCTGTAAACAGTGAGAAATGCCTTCAATTCCATTACTGTAAACTGAGAGAAATGCCTTCAATTCTATGACTGTAAACTGTGAGAAATGCCTTCAATTCTATTTCTGTCAACTGAGAAATGCCTTCAATTCTATTCCTGTAAACTGTGAGAAATGCCCTCAATTCTATTCCTGTCAACTGTGAGAAAAGCCTTCAATTCTATCGATGTAGACTGTGAGAAATGCTTTCAATTCTATCACTGTAAACTGTGAGAAATGCCTTCAATTCTATCACTGTAAACTGTCAGAATTGCCTTCAATTCTATCACAGTAAACTGTGAGAAATGCCTTCAATTCTATTACTGTAAACTGTGAGAAATGCCTTCAATTCTATCACTGTAAACTGTGAGAAATGCCTTCAATTCTATTCCTGTAAACTGTGAGAAATGCCCTCAATTTTATCACTGTAAACGGTGAGAAAAGCCCTCAATTCCATCACGGTAAACGGTGAGAAATGCCCTCAATTCTATTCCAGTAAACTGTGAGAAATGCCCTCAATTCTATCAATGTAAACTGTGAGAAATGCCCTAAATTCTATTCCTGTAAACTGTGAGAAATGCCCCCAATTCTATTCCTATAAACTGTGAGAAATGCCATCAATTCTATTACTGTAAACTGTGAGAATTGCCCTCAATTCTATTCCTGTAAACCGTAAGAAATGCCCTCAATTCTATTACTGTCAACTGTAAGAAATGCCCTCAATTCTCTCACTGAAAACTGTGAGAAATGCCTTCAATTCTATTTCTGTAAACTGTGAGAAATGCCCTCAATTCTATTGCTGTAACATGTGAGAAATGCCCTCAATTCTATCACTGAAAACTGAGAGAAATGCCTTCAATTCTATTACTGTAAACTGTGAGAAATGCCCTCAATTCTATTACTGTAAACTGTGAGAAATGCCCTCTATTCTATCACTGTAAACTGTGAGAAATGCCTTCAATTCTATCACTGAAAACTGTGAGAAATGCCTTCAATTCTATTACTGTAAACTGTGAGAAATGCCCTCAATTCTATTACTGTAAACTGTGAGAATTGCCCTCAATTCTATTCCTGTAAACCGTAAGAAATGCCCTCAATTCTATTACTGTCAACTGTAAGAAATGCCCTCAATTCTATTACTGTAAACTGTGATACATGCCCTCAATTCTCTCACTTTAAACTGTGAGAAATGCCCTCAATTCTATTACTGTCAACTGTGAGAAATGCCCTCAATTCTATTGCTGTAAACTGTGAGAAATGCCCTCAATTCTATCACTGAAAACTGAGAGAAATGCCTTCAATTCTATTACTGTAAACTGTGAGAAATGCCCTCAATTCTATTACTGTAAACTGTGAGAAATGCCCTCTATTCTATTACTGTAAACTGTGAGAATTGCCCTCAATTCTATTCCTGTAAACCGTAAGAAATGCCCTCAATTCTATTACTGTCAACTGTAAGAAATGCCCTCAATTCTATTACTGTAAACTGTGAGACATGCCCTCAATTCTCTCACTTTAAACTGTGAGAAATGCCCTCAATTCTATCACTGAAAACTGAGAGAAATGCCTTCAATTCTATTACTGTAAACTGTGAGAAATGCCCTCAATTCTATTACTGTAAACTGTGAGAAATGCCCTCTATTCTATCACTGTAAACTGTGAGAAATGCCCTCAATTCTATTACTGTTAACAGTCAGAAATGCCTTCAATTCCATCACTGAAAACTGAGAGAAATGCCTTCAATTCGATTACTGTAAACTGTGAGAAATGTCCTCAATTCTATTACTGTAAACTGTGAGAAATGCCCTCAATTCTATTACTGTAAACTGTGAGAAATGCCCTCAATTCTATCACTGAAAACTGAGAGGAAGGCCTTCAATTCTATTACTGTAAACTGTGAGAAATGCCCTCAATTCTATTACTGTAAACTGTGAGAAATGCCCTCAATTCTATCACTGAAAACTGAGAGAAATGCCTTCAATTCTATTACTGTAAACTGTGAGAAATGCCCTCAATTCTATTACTGTAAACTGTGAAAAATGCCCTCAATTCTATCACTGTAAATTGTGAGAAATGCCTTCAATTCTATCACTGTAAAGTGTGAGAATTGCCTTCAATTCTATTACTGTAAACTGTGAGAAATGCCCTCAAATCTGTGACTGTAAACTGTGAAAAATGCCTTCAATTCTATCACAGTAAACTGTGAGAAATGCCTTCAATTCTATCACTGTAAACTGTGAGAAATGCCTTCAATTCTATTCCTGTAAACTGTGAGATATGCCCTCAATTCTATCACTGTAAACTGTGAGAAATGCCCTCAATTCTACTACTGTAAACTGTGAGAAATGCCCTCAATTCTATCACTGAAAACTGAGAGAAATGCCTTCAATTCTATTACTGTAAACTGTGAGAAATGTCCTCAATTCTATTACTGTAAACTGTGAGAAATGCCCTCAATTCTATCACTGAAAACTGAGAGAAATGCCTTCAATTCTATTACTGTAAACTGTGAGAAATGCCCTCAATTCTATTACTGTAAACTGGGAGAAATGCCCTCTATTCTATCACTGTCAACTGTGAGAAATGCCTTCAATTCTATCACTGAAAACTGTGAGAAATGCCTTCAATTCTATTACTGTAAACTGTGAGAAATGCCCTCAATTCTATTACTGTAAACTGTGAGAATTGCCCTCAATTCTATTCCTGTAAACCGTAAGAAATGCCCTCAATTCTATTACTGTCAACTGTAAGAAATGCCCTCAATTCTATTACTGTAAACTGTGAGACATGCCCTCAATGCTCTCACTTTAAACTGTGAGAAATGCCCTCAATTCTATTACTGTCAACTGTGAGAAATGCCCTCAATTCTATTGCTGTAAACTGTGAGAAATGCCTTCAATTCTATTACTGTAAACTGTGAGAAATGCCCTTAATTCTATCACTGTAAACCGTGAGAAATGCCCTCAATTCTATTACTGTAAACTGTGAGAAATGCCTTCATTTCTATTTCTGTAAACAGTGAGAAATGCCTTCAATTCCATTACTGTAAACTGAGAGAAATGCCTTCAATTCTATGACTGTAAACTGTGAGAAATGCCTTCAATTCTATTTCTGTCAACTGAGAAATGCCTTCAATTCTATTCCTGTAAACTGTGAGAAATGCCCTCAATTCTATTCCTGTCAACTGTGAGAAAAGCCTTCAATTCTATCGATGTAAACTGTGAGAAATGCTTTCAATTCTATCACTGTAAACTGTGAGAAATGCCTTCAATTCTATCACTGTAAACTGTCAGAATTGCCTTCAATTCTATCACAGTAAACTGTGAGAAATGCCTTCAATTCTATTACTGTAAACTGTGAGAAATGCCTTCAATTCTATCACTGTAAACTGTGAGAAATGCCTTCAATTCTATTCCTGTAAACTGTGAGAAATGCCCTCAATTTTATCACTGTAAACGGTGAGAAAAGCCCTCAATTCCATCACGGTAAACGGTGAGAAATGCCCTCAATTCTATTCCAGTAAACTGTGAGAAATGCCCTCAATTCTATCAATGTAAACTGTGAGAAATGCCCTAAATTCTATTCCTGTAAACTGTGAGAAATGCCCCCAATTCTATTCCTATAAACTGTGAGAAATGCCATCAATTCTATTACTGTAAACTGTGAGAATTGCCCTCAATTCTATTCCTGTAAACCGTAAGAAATGCCCTCAATTCTATTACTGTCAACTGTAAGAAATGCCCTCAATTCTCAAACTGAAAACTGTGAGAAATGCCTTCAATTCTATTTCTGTAAACTGTGAGAAATGCCCTCAATTCTATTGCTGTAACATGTGAGAAATGCCCTCAATTCTATCACTGAAAACTGAGAGAAATGCCTTCAATTCTATTACTGTAAACTGTGAGAAATGCCCTCAATTCTATTACTGTAAACTGTGAGAAATGCCCTCTATTCTATCACTGTAAACTGTGAGAAATGCCTTCAATTCTATCACTGAAAACTGTGAGAAATGCCTTCAATTCTATTACTGTAAACTGTGAGAAATGCCCTCAATTCTATTACTGTAAACTGTGAGAATTGCCCTCAATTCTATTCCTGTAAACCGTAAGAAATGCCCTCAATTCTATTACTGTCAACTGTCAGAAATGCCCTCAATTCTATTACTGTAAACTGTGATACATGCCCTCAATTCTCTCACTTTAAACTGTGAGAAATGCCCTCAATTCTATTACTGTCAACTGTGAGAAATGCCCTCAATTCTATTGCTGTAAACTGTGAGAAATGCCCTCAATTCTATCACTGAAAACTGAGAGAAATGCCTTCAATTCTATTACTGTAAACTGTGAGAAATGCCCTCAATTCTATTACTGTAAACTGTGAGAAATGCCCTCTATTCTATTACTGTAAACTGTGAGAATTGCCCTCAATTCTATTCCTGTAAACCGTAAGAAATGCCCTCAATTCTATTACTGTCAACTGTAAGAAATGCCCTCAATTCTATTACTGTAAACTGTGAGACATGCCCTCAATTCTCTCACTTTAAACTGTGAGAAATGCCCTCAATTCTATCACTGAAAACTGAGAGAAATGCCTTCAATTCTATTACTGTAAACTGTGAGAAATGCCCTCAATTCTATTACTGTAAACTGTGAGAAATGCCCTCTATTCTATCACTGTAAACTGTGAGAAATGCCCTCAATTCTATTACTGTTAACAGTCAGAAATGCCTTCAATTCCATCACTGAAAACTGAGAGAAATGCCTTCAATTCGATTACTGTAAACTGTGAGAAATGTCCTCAATTCTATTACTGTAAACTGTGAGAAATGCCCTCAATTCTATTACTGTAAACTGTGAGAAATGCCCTCAATTCTATCACTGAAAACTGAGAGGAAGGCCTTCAATTCTATTACTGTAAACTGTGAGAAATGCCCTCAATTCTATTACTGTAAACTGTGAGAAATGCCCTCAATTCTATCACTGAAAACTGAGAGAAATGCCTTCAATTCTATTACTGTAAACTGTGAGAAATGCCCTCAATTCTATTACAGTAAACAGTGAGAAATGCCTTCATTTCTACTTCTGTAAACTGTGAGAAATGCCCTCAATTCTATCAATGTAAACCGTGAGAAATGCCTTCAATTCTATTACTGTAAACTGTGAGAAATGCCCTTAATTCTATCACTGTAAACTGTGAGAAATGCCTTCATTTCTATTTCTGTAAACCGTGAGAAATGCCTTCAATTCTATTACTGTAAACTGTGAGAAATGCCTTCATTTCTATTTCTGTAAACTGTGATAAATGCCTTCATTTCTATTTCTGTTAACCGTGAGAAATGCCTTCATTTCTATTTCTGTAAACTGTGAGAAATGCCTTCAATTCTATTCCTGTAAACTGTGAGAAATGCCCTTAATTCTATCACTGTAAACCGTGAGAAATGCCTTCAATTCTATTACTGTAAACTGTGAGAAATGCCCTTAATTCTATCACTGTAAACCGTGAGAAATGCCCTCAATTCTATTACTGTAAACTGTGAGAAATGCCTTCATTTCTATTTCCGCAAACCGTGAGAAATGCCTTCAATTCTATTACTGTAAACTGAGAGAAATGCCTTCAATTCTATTACTGTAAACTGTGAGAAATGCCTTCAATTCTATTTCTGTCAACTGAGAAATGCCTTCAATTCTATTCCTGTAAACTGTGAGAAATGCCCTCAATTCTATTCCTGTCAACTGTGAGAAAAGCCTTCAATTCTATCGATGTAAACTGTGAGAAATGCCTTCAATTCTATCACTGTAAACTGTGAGAAATGCCTTCAATTCTATCACTGTTAACTGTCAGAATTGCCTTCAATTCTATCACAGTAAACTGTGAGAAATGCCTTCAATTCTATTACTGTAAACTGTGAGAAATGCCTTCTATTCTATCACTGTAAACTGTGAGAAATGCCTTCAATTCTATTCCTGTAAACTGTGAGAAATGCCCTCAATTTTATCACTGTAAACTGTGAGAAAAGCCCTCAATTCCATCACTGTAAACGGTGAGAAATGCCCTCAATTCTAATCCTGTAAACTGTGAGAAATGCCCTCAATTCTATCAATGTGAACTGTGAGAAATGCCCTAAATTCTATTCCTGTAAACTGTGAGAAATGCCCCCAATTCTATTCCTATAAACTGTGAGAAATGCCCTCAATTCTATTACTGTAAACTGTGAGAATTGCCCTCAATTCTATTCCTGTAAACCGTAAGAAATGCCCTCAATTCTATTACTGTCAACTGCAAGAAATGCCCTCAATTCTCTCACTGAAAACTGTGAGAAATGCCTTCAATTCTAGTTCTGTAAACTGTGAGAAATGCCCTCAATTCTATTGCTGTAAACTGTGAGAAATGCCATCAATTCTATCACTGAAAACTGAGAGAAATGCCTTCAATTCTATTACTGTAAACTGTGAGAAATGCCCTCAATTCTATCACTGTAAACTGTGAGAAATGCCCTCAATTCTACTACTGTAAACTGTGAGAAATGCCCTCAATTCTATCACTGAAAACTGAGAGAAATGCCTTCAATTCTATCACTGTAAAGTGTGAGAATTGCCTTCAATTCTATTACTGTAAACTGTGAGAAATGCCCTCAAATCTGTGACTGTAAACTGTGAAAAATGCCTTCAATTCTATCACAGTAAACTGTGAGAAATGCCTTCAATTCTATCACTGTAAACTGTGAGAAATGCCTTCAATTCTATTCCTGTAAACTGTGAGATATGCCCTCAATTCTATCACTGTAAACTGTGAGAAATGCCCTCAATTCTACTACTGTAAACTGTGAGAAATGCCCTCAATTCTATCACTGAAAACTGAGAGAAATGCCTTCAATTCTATTACTGTAAACTGTGAGAAATGTCCTCAATTCTATTACTGTAAACTGTGAGAAATGCCCTCAATTCTATCACTGAAAACTGAGAGAAATGCCTTCAATTCTATTACTGTAAACTGTGAGAAATGCCCTCAATTCTATTACTGTAAACTGTGAGAAATGCCCTCTATTCTATCACTGTCAACTGTGAGAAATGCCTTCAATTCTATCACTGAAAACTGTGAGAAATGCCTTCAATTCTATTACTGTAAACTGTGAGAATTGCCCTCAATTCTATTCCTGTAAACCGTAAGAAATGCCCTCAATTCTATTACTGTCAACTGTAAGAAATGCCCTCAATTCTATTACTGTAAACTGTGAGACATGCCCTCAATTCTCTCACTTTAAACTGTGAGAAATGCCCTCAATTCTATTACTGTCAACTGTGAGAAATGCCCTCAATTCTATTGCTGTAAACTGTGAGAAATGCCTTCAATTCTATTACTGTAAACTGTGAGAAATGCCCTTAATTCTATCACTGTAAACCGTGAGAAATGCCCTCAATTCTATTACTGTAAACTGTGAGAAATGCCTTCATTTCTATTTCTGTAAACAGTGAGAAATGCCTTCAATTCCATTACTGTAAACTGAGAGAAATGCCTTCAATTCTATGACTGTAAACTGTGAGAAATGCCTTCAATTCTATTTCTGTCAACTGAGAAATGCCTTCAATTCTATTCCTGTAAACTGTGAGAAATGCCCTCAATTCTATTCCTGTCAACTGTGAGAAAAGCCTTCAATTCTATCGATGTAAACTGTGAGAAATGCTTTCAATTCTATCACTGTAAACTGTGAGAAATGCCTTCAATTCTATCACTGTAAACTGTCAGAATTGCCTTCAATTCTATCACAGTAAACTGTGAGAAATGCCTTCAATTCTATTACTGTAAACTGTGAGAAATGCCTTCAATTCTATCACTGTAAACTGTGAGAAATGCCTTCAATTCTATTCCTGTAAACTGTGAGAAATGCCCTCAATTTTATCACTGTAAACGGTGAGAAAAGCCCTCAATTCCATCACGGTAAACGGTGAGAAATGCCCTCAATTCTATTCCAGTAAACTGTGAGAAATGCCCTCAATTCTATCAATGTAAACTGTGAGAAATGCCCTAAATTCTATTCCTGTAAACTGTGAGAAATGCCCCCAATTCTATTCCTATAAACTGTGAGAAATGCCATCAATTCTATTACTGTAAACTGTGAGAATTGCCCTCAATTCTATTCCTGTAAACCGTAAGAAATGCCCTCAATTCTATTACTGTCAACTGTAAGAAATGCCCTCAATTCTCTCACTGAAAACTGTGAGAAATGCCTTCAATTCTATTTCTGTAAACTGTGAGAAATGCCCTCAATTCTATTGCTGTAACATGTGAGAAATGCCCTCAATTCTATCACTGAAAACTGAGAGAAATGCCTTCAATTCTATTACTGTAAACTGTGAGAAATGCCCTCAATTCTATTACTGTAAACTGTGAGAAATGCCCTCTATTCTATCACTGTAAACTGTGAGAAATGCCTTCAATTCTATCACTGAAAACTGTGAGAAATGCCTTCAATTCTATTACTGTAAACTGTGAGAAATGCCCTCAATTCTATTACTGTAAACTGTGAGAATTGCCCTCAATTCTATTCCTGTAAACCGTAAGAAATGCCCTCAATTCTATTACTGTCAACTGTCAGAAATGCCCTCAATTCTATTACTGTAAACTGTGATACATGCCCTCAATTCTCTCACTTTAAACTGTGAGAAATGCCCTCAATTCTATTACTGTCAACTGTGAGAAATGCCCTCAATTCTATTGCTGTAAACTGTGAGAAATGCCCTCAATTCTATCACTGAAAACTGAGAGAAATGCCTTCAATTCTATTACTGTAAACTGTGAGAAATGCCCTCAATTCTATTACTGTAAACTGTGAGAAATGCCCTCTATTCTATTCCTGTAAACCGTAAGAAATGCCCTCAATTCTATTACTGTCAACTGTAAGAAATGCCCTCAATTCTATTACTGTAAACTGTGAGACATGCCCTCAATTCTCTCACTTTAAACTGTGAGAAATGCCCTCAATTCTATCACTGAAAACTGAGAGAAATGCCTTCAATTCTATTACTGTAAACTGTGAGAAATGCCCTCAATTCTATTACTGTAAACTGTGAGAAATGCCCTCTATTCTATCACTGTAAACTGTGAGAAATGCCCTCAATTCTATTACTGTTAACAGTCAGAAATGCCTTCAATTCCATCACTGAAAACTGAGAGAAATGCCTTCAATTCGATTACTGTAAACTGTGAGAAATGTCCTCAATTCTATTACTGTAAACTGTGAGAAATGCCCTCAATTATATTACTGTAAACTGTGAGAAATGCCCTCAATTCTATCACTGAAAACTGAGAGGAAGGCCTTCAATTCTATTACTGTAAACTGTGAGAAATGCCCTCAATTCTATTACTGTAAACTGTGAGAAATGCCCTCAATTCTATCACTGAAAACTGAGAGAAATGCCTTCAATTCTATTACTGTAAACAGTGAGAAATGCCCTCAATTCTATTACAGTAAACAGTGAGAAATGCCTTCATTTCTACTTCTGTAAACTGTGAGAAATGCCCTCAATTCTATCAATGTAAACCGTGAGAAATGCCTTCAATTCTATTACTGTAAACTGTGAGAAATGCCCTTAATTCTATCACTGTAAACTGTGAGAAATGCCTTCATTTCTATTTCTGTAAACCGTGAGAAATGCCTTCAATTCTATTACTGTAAACTGTGAGAAATGCCTTCATTTCTATTTCTGTAAACTGTGATAAATGCCTTCATTTCTATTTCTGTTAACCGTGAGAAATGCCTTCATTTCTATTTCTGTAAACTGTGAGAAATGCCTTCAATTCTATTCCTGTAAACTGTGAGAAATGCCCTTAATTCTATCACTGTAAACCGTGAGAAATGCCTTCAATTCTATTACTGTAAACTGTGAGAAATGCCCTTAATTCTATCACTGTAAACCGTGAGAAATGCCCTCAATTCTATTACTGTAAACTGTGAGAAATGCCTTCATTTCTATTTCCGCAAACCGTGAGAAATGCCTTCAATTCTATTACTGTAAACTGAGAGAAATGCCTTCAATTCTATTACTGTAAACTGTGAGAAATGCCTTCAATTCTATTTCTGTCAACTGAGAAATGCCTTCAATTCTATTCCTGTAAACTGTGAGAAATGCCCTCAATTCTATTCCTGTCAACTGTGAGAAAAGCCTTCAATTCTATCGATGTAAACTGTGAGAAATGCCTTCAATTCTATCACTGTAAACTGTGAGAAATGCCTTCAATTCTATCACTGTTAACTGTCAGAATTGCCTTCAATTCTATCACAGTAAACTGTGAGAAATGCCTTCAATTCTATTACTGTAAACTGTGAGAAATGCCTTCTATTCTATCACTGTAAACTGTGAGAAATGCCTTCAATTCTATTCCTGTAAACTGTGAGAAATGCCCTCAATTTTATCACTGTAAACTGTGAGAAAAGCCCTCAATTCCATCACTGTAAACGGTGAGAAATGCCCTCAATTCTATTCCTGTAAACTGTGAGAAATGCCCTCAATTCTATCAATGTGAACTGTGAGAAATGCCCTAAATTCTATTCCTGTAAACTGTGAGAAATGCCCCCAATTCTATTCCTATAAACTGTGAGAAATGCCCTCAATTCTATTACTGTAAACTGTGAGAATTGCCCTCAATTCTATTCCTGTAAACCGTAAGAAATGCCCTCAATTCTATTACTGTCAACTGTAAGAAATGCCCTCAATTCTCTCACTGAAAACTGTGAGAAATGCCTTCAATTCTAGTTCTGTAAACTGTGAGAAATGCCCTCAATTCTATTGCTGTAAACTGTGAGAAATGCCATCAATTCTATCACTGAAAACTGAGAGAAATGCCTTCAATTCTATTACTGTAAACTGTGAGAAATGCCCTCAATTCTATTACTGTAAACTGTGAGAAATGCCCTCTATTCTATCACTGTCAACTGTGAGAAATGCCTTCAATTCTATCACTGAAAACTGTGAGAAATGCCTTCAATTCTATTACTGTAAACTGTGAGAAATGCCCTCAATTCTATTACTGTAAACTGTGAGAATTGCCCTCAATTCTATTCCTGTAAACCGTAAGAAATGCCCTCAATTCTATTACTGTCAACTGTAAGAAATGCCCTCAATTCTATTACTGTAAACTGTGAGACATGCCCTCAATTCTCTCACTTTAAACTGTGAGAAATGCCCTCAATTCTATTACTGTCAACTGTGAGAAATGCCCTCAATTCTATTGCTGTAAACTGTGAGAAATGCCTTCAATTCTATTACTGTAAACTGTGAGAAATGCCCTTAATTCTATCACTGTAAACCGTGAGAAATGCCCTCAATTCTATTACTGTAAACTGTGAGAAATGCCTTCATTTCTATTTCTGTAAACAGTGAGAAATGCCTTCAATTCCATTACTGTAAACTGAGAGAAATGCCTTCAATTCTATGACTGTAAACTGTGAGAAATGCCTTCAATTCTATTTCTGTCAACTGAGAAATGCCTTCAATTCTATTCCTGTAAACTGTGAGAAATGCCCTCAATTCTATTCCTGTCAACTGTGAGAAAAGCCTTCAATTCTATCGATGTAAACTGTGAGAAATGCTTTCAATTCTATCACTGTAAACTGTGAGAAATGCCTTCAATTCTATCACTGTAAACTGTCAGAATTGCCTTCAATTCTATCACAGTAAACTGTGAGAAATGCCTTCAATTCTATTACTGTAAACTGTGAGAAATGCCTTCAATTCTATCACTGTAAACTGTGAGAAATGCCTTCAATTCTATTCCTGTAAACTGTGAGAAATGCCCTCAATTTTATCACTGTAAACGGTGAGAAAAGCCCTCAATTCCATCACGGTAAACGGTGAGAAATGCCCTCAATTCTATTCCAGTAAACTGTGAGAAATGCCCTCAATTCTATCAATGTAAACTGTGAGAAATGCCCTAAATTCTATTCCTGTAAACTGTGAGAAATGCCCCCAATTCTATTCCTATAAACTGTGAGAAATGCCATCAATTCTATTACTGTAAACTGTGAGAATTGCCCTCAATTCTATTCCTGTAAACCGTAAGAAATGCCCTCAATTCTATTACTGTCAACTGTAAGAAATGCCCTCAATTCTCTCACTGAAAACTGTGAGAAATGCCTTCAATTCTATTTCTGTAAACTGTGAGAAATGCCCTCAATTCTATTGCTGTAACATGTGAGAAATGCCCTCAATTCTATCACTGAAAACTGAGAGAAATGCCTTCAATTCTATTACTGTAAACTGTGAGAAATGCCCTCAATTCTATTACTGTAAACTGTGAGAAATGCCCTCTATTCTATCACTGTAAACTGTGAGAAATGCCTTCAATTCTATCACTGAAAACTGTGAGAAATGCCTTCAATTCTATTACTGTAAACTGTGAGAAATGCCCTCAATTCTATTACTGTAAACTGTGAGAATTGCCCTCAATTCTATTCCTGTAAACCGTAAGAAATGCCCTCAATTCTATTACTGTCAACTGTCAGAAATGCCCTCAATTCTATTACTGTAAACTGTGATACATGCCCTCAATTCTCTCACTTTAAACTGTGAGAAATGCCCTCAATTCTATTACTGTCAACTGTGAGAAATGCCCTCAATTCTATTGCTGTAAACTGTGAGAAATGCCCTCAATTCTATCACTGAAAACTGAGAGAAATGCCTTCAATTCTATTACTGTAAACTGTGAGAAATGCCCTCAATTCTATTACTGTAAACTGTGAGAAATGCCCTCTATTCTATTACTGTAAACTGTGAGAATTGCCCTCAATTCTATTCCTGTAAACCGTAAGAAATGCCCTCAATTCTATTACTGTCAACTGTAAGAAATGCCCTCAATTCTATTACTGTAAACTGTGAGACATGCCCTCAATTCTCTCACTTTAAACTGTGAGAAATGCCCTCAATTCTATCACTGAAAACTGAGAGAAATGCCTTCAATTCTATTACTGTAAACTGTGAGAAATGCCCTCAATTCTATTACTGTAAACTGTGAGAAATGCCCTCTATTCTATCACTGTAAACTGTGAGAAATGCCCTCAATTCTATTACTGTTAACAGTCAGAAATGCCTTCAATTCCATCACTGAAAACTGAGAGAAATGCCTTCAATTCGATTACTGTAAACTGTGAGAAATGTCCTCAATTCTATTACTGTAAACTGTGAGAAATGCCCTCAATTCTATTACTGTAAACTGTGAGAAATGCCCTCAATTCTATCACTGAAAACTGAGAGGAAGGCCTTCAATTCTATTACTGTAAACTGTGAGAAATGCCCTCAATTCTATTACTGTAAACTGTGAGAAATGCCCTCAATTCTATCACTGAAAACTGAGAGAAATGCCTTCAATTCTATTACTGTAAACTGTGAGAAATGCCCTCAATTCTATTACTGTAAACTGTGAAAAATGCCCTCAATTCTATCACTGTAAATTGTGAGAAATGCCTTCAATTCTATCACTGTAAAGTGTGAGAATTGCCTTCAATTCTATTACTGTAAACTGTGAGAAATGCCCTCAAATCTGTGACTGTAAACTGTGAAAAATGCCTTCAATTCTATCACAGTAAACTGTGAGAAATGCCTTCAATTCTATCACTGTAAACTGTGAGAAATGCCTTCAATTCTATTCCTGTAAACTGTGAGATATGCCCTCAATTCTATCACTGTAAACTGTGAGAAATGCCCTCAATTCTACTACTGTAAACTGTGAGAAATGCCCTCAATTCTATCACTGAAAACTGAGAGAAATGCCTTCAATTCTATTACTGTAAACTGTGAGAAATGTCCTCAATTCTATTACTGTAAACTGTGAGAAATGCCCTCAATTCTATCACTGAAAACTGAGAGAAATGCCTTCAATTCTATTACTGTAAACTGTGAGAAATGCCCTCAATTCTATTACTGTAAACTGTGAGAAATGCCCTCTATTCTATCACTGTCAACTGTGAGAAATGCCTTCAATTCTATCACTGAAAACTGTGAGAAATGCCTTCAATTCTATTACTGTAAACTGTGAGAAATGCCCTCAATTCTATTACTGTAAACTGTGAGAATTGCCCTCAATTCTATTCCTGTAAACCGTAAGAAATGCCCTCAATTCTATTACTGTCAACTGTAAGAAATGCCCTCAATTCTATTACTGTAAACTGTGAGACATGCCCTCAATTCTCTCACTTTAAACTGTGAGAAATGCCCTCAATTCTATTACTGTCAACTGTGAGAAATGCCCTCAATTCTATTGCTGTAAACTGTGAGAAATGCCTTCAATTCTATTACTGTAAACTGTGAGAAATGCCCTTAATTCTATCACTGTAAACCGTGAGAAATGCCCTCAATTCTATTACTGTAAACTGTGAGAAATGCCTTCATTTCTATTTCTGTAAACAGTGAGAAATGCCTTCAATTCCATTACTGTAAACTGAGAGAAATGCCTTCAATTCTATGACTGTAAACTGTGAGAAATGCCTTCAATTCTATTTCTGTCAACTGAGAAATGCCTTCAATTCTATTCCTGTAAACTGTGAGAAATGCCCTCAATTCTATTCCTGTCAACTGTGAGAAAAGCCTTCAATTCTATCGATGTAAACTGTGAGAAATGCTTTCAATTCTATCACTGTAAACTGTGAGAAATGCCTTCAATTCTATCACTGTAAACTGTCAGAATTGCCTTCAATTCTATCACAGTAAACTGTGAGAAATGCCTTCAATTCTATTACTGTAAACTGTGAGAAATGCCTTCAATTCTATCACTGTAAACTGTGAGAAATGCCTTCAATTCTATTCCTGTAAACTGTGAGAAATGCCCTCAATTTTATCACTGTAAACGGTGAGAAAAGCCCTCAATTCCATCACGGTAAACGGTGAGAAATGCCCTCAATTCTATTCCAGTAAACTGTGAGAAATGCCCTCAATTCTATCAATGTAAACTGTGAGAAATGCCCTAAATTCTATTCCTGTAAACTGTGAGAAATGCCCCCAATTCTATTCCTATAAACTGTGAGAAATGCCATCAATTCTATTACTGTAAACTGTGAGAATTGCCCTCAATTCTATTCCTGTAAACCGTAAGAAATGCCCTCAATTCTATTACTGTCAACTGTAAGAAATGCCCTCAATTCTCTCACTGAAAACTGTGAGAAATGCCTTCAATTCTATTTCTGTAAACTGTGAGAAATGCCCTCAATTCTATTGCTGTAACATGTGAGAAATGCCCTCAATTCTATCACTGAAAACTGAGAGAAATGCCTTCAATTCTATTACTGTAAACTGTGAGAAATGCCCTCAATTCTATTACTGTAAACTGTGAGAAATGCCCTCTATTCTATCACTGTAAACTGTGAGAAATGCCTTCAATTCTATCACTGAAAACTGTGAGAAATGCCTTCAATTCTATTACTGTAAACTGTGAGAAATGCCCTCAATTCTATTACTGTAAACTGTGAGAATTGCCCTCAATTCTATTCCTGTAAACCGTAAGAAATGCCCTCAATTCTATTACTGTCAACTGTAAGAAATGCCCTCAATTCTATTACTGTAAACTGTGATACATGCCCTCAATTCTCTCACTTTAAACTGTGAGAAATGCCCTCAATTCTATTACTGTCAACTGTCAGAAATGCCCTCAATTCTATTGCTGTAAACTGTGAGAAATGCCCTCAATTCTATCACTGAAAACTGAGAGAAATGCCTTCAATTCTATTACTGTAAACTGTGAGAAATGCCCTCAATTCTATTACTGTAAACTGTGAGAAATGCCCTCTATTCTATTACTGTAAACTGTGAGAATTGCCCTCAATTCTATTCCTGTAAACCGTAAGAAATGCCCTCAATTCTATTACTGTCAACTGTAAGAAATGCCCTCAATTCTATTACTGTAAACTGTGAGACATGCCCTCAATTCTCTCACTTTAAACTGTGAGAAATGCCCTCAATTCTATCACTGAAAACTGAGAGAAATGCCTTCAATTCTATTACTGTAAACTGTGAGAAATGCCCTCAATTCTATTACTGTAAACTGTGAGAAATGCCCTCTATTCTATCACTGTAAACTGTGAGAAATGCCCTCAATTCTATTACTGTTAACAGTCAGAAATGCCTTCAATTCCATCACTGAAAACTGAGAGAAATGCCTTCAATTCGATTACTGTAAACTGTGAGAAATGTCCTCAATTCTATTACTGTAAACTGTGAGAAATGCCCTCAATTCTATTACTGTAAACTGTGAGAAATGCCCTCAATTCTATCACTGAAAACTGAGAGGAAGGCCTTCAATTCTATTACTGTAAACTGTGAGAAATGCCCTCAATTCTATTACTGTAAACTGTGAGAAATGCCCTCAATTCTATCACTGAAAACTGAGAGAAATGCCTTCAATTCTATTACTGTAAACTGTGAGAAATGCCCTCAATTCTATTACTGTAAACTGTGAAAAATGCCCTCAATTCTATCACTGTAAATTGTGAGAAATGCCTTCAATTCTATCACTGTAAAGTGTGAGAATTGCCTTCAATTCTATTACTGTAAACTGTGAGAAATGCCCTCAAATCTGTGACTGTAAACTGTGAAAAATGCCTTCAATTCTATCACAGTAAACTGTGAGAAATGCCTTCAATTCTATCACTGTAAACTGTGAGAAATGCCTTCAATTCTATTCCTGTAAACTGTGAGATATGCCCTCAATTCTATCACTGAAAACTGAGAGAAATGCCTTCAATTCTATTACTGTAAACTGTGAGAAATGCCCTCAATTCTACTACTGTAAACTGTGAGAAATGCCCTCAATTCTATCACTGAAAACTGAGAGAAATGCCTTCAATTCTATTACTGTAAACTGTGAGAAATGTCCTCAATTCTATTACTGTAAACTGTGAGAAATGCCCTCAATTCTATCACTGAAAACTGAGAGAAATGCCTTCAATTCTATTACTGTAAACTGTGAGAAATGCCCTCAATTCTATTACTGTAAACTGTGAGAAATGCCCTCAATTCTATCACTGTAAATTGTGAGAAATGCCTTCAATTCTATCACTGTGAAGTGTGAGAATTGCCTTCAATTCTATTACTGTAAACTGTGAGAAATGCCTTCAATTCTATTACTGTAAACTGTGAGACATGCCCTCAATTCTCTCACTTTAAACTGTGAGAAATGCCCTCAATTCTATTCCTGTAAACTGTGAGAAATGCCCTCAATTCTATTGCTGTAAACTGTGAGAAATGCCCTCAATTCTATCACTGAAAACTGAGAGAAATGCCTTCAATTCTATTACTGTAACCTGTGAGAAATGCCCTCAATTCTATTACTGTAAACTGTGAGAAATGCCCTCTATTCTATTACTGTAAACTGTGAGAATTGCCCTCAATTCTATTCCTGTAAACCGTAAGAAATGCCCTCAATTCTATTACTGTCAACTGTAAGAAATGCCCTCAATTCTATTACTGTAAACTGTGAGACATGGCCTCAATTCTCTCACTTTAAACTGTGAGAAATGCCCTCAATTCTATTCCTGTAAACTGTGAGAAATGCCCTCAATTCTATTGCTGTAAACTGTGAGAAATGCCCTCAATTCTATCACTGAAAACTGAGAGAAATGCCTTCAATTCTATTACTGTAAACTGTGAGAAATGCCCTCAATTCTATTACTGTAAACTGTGAGAAATGCCCTCTATTCTATCACTGTAAACTGTGAGAAATGCCCTCAATTCTATTACTGTTAACAGTGAGAAATGCCTTCAATTCTATCACTGAAAACTGAGAGAAATGCCTTCAATTCGATTACTGTAAACTGTGAGAAATGTCCTCAATTCTATTACTGTAAACTGTGAGAAATGCCCTCAATTCTATTACTGTAAACTGTGAGAAATGCCCTCAATTCTATCACTGAAAACTGAGAGAAAGGCCTTCAATTCTATTACTGTAAACTGTGAGAAATGCCCTCAATTCTATTACTGTAAACTGTGAGAAATGCCCTCAATCCTATCACTGAAATCTGAGAGAAATGCCTTCAATTCTATTACTGTAAACTGTGAGAAATGCCCTCAATTCTATTACTGTAAACTGTGAAAAATGCCCTCAATTCTATCACTGTAAACTGTGAGAATTGCCCTCAATTCTATTCCTGTAAACTGTAAGAAATGCCCTCAATTCTATTACTGTAAACTGTGAGAATTGCCCTCAATTCTATTCCTGTAAACTGTAAGAAATGCCCTCAATTCTATTACTGTAAACTGTAAGAAATGCCCTCAATTCTATTACTGTAAACTGTGAGACATGCCCTCAATTCTCTCACTTTAAACTGTGAGAAATGCCCTCAATTCTATTCCTGTAAACTGTGAGAAATGCCCTCAATTCTATTGCTGTAAACTGTGAGAAATGCCCTCAATTCTGTCACTGAAAACTGAGAGAAATGCCTTCAATTCTATTACTGTAACCTGTGAGAAATGCCCTCAATTCTATTACTGTAAACTGTGAGAAATGCCCTCTATTCTATTGCTGTAAACTGTGAGAATTGCCCTCAATTCTATTCCTGTAAACCGTAAGAAATGCCCTCAATTCTATTACTGTCAACTGTAAGAAATGCCCTCAATTCTATTACTGTAAACTGTGAGACATGCCCTCAATTCTCTCACTTTAAACTGTGAGAAATGCCCTCAATTCTATTCCTGTAAACTGTGAGAAATGCCCTCAATTCTATTGCTGTAAACTGTGAGAAATGCCCTCTATTCTATCACTGTAAACTGTGAGAAATGCCTTCAATTCCATCACTGAAAACTGAGAGAAATGCCTTCAATTCGATTACTGTAAACTGTGAGAAATGTCCTCAATTCTATTCCAGTAAACTGTGAGAAATGCCCTCAATTCTATTACTGTAAACTGTGAGAAATGCCCTCAATTCTATCACTGAAAACTGAGAGAAAGGCCTTCAATTCTATTACTGCAAACTGTGAGAAATGCCCTCAATTCTATTACTGTAAACTGTGAGAAATGCCCTCAATCCTATCACTGAAATCTGAGAGAAATGCCTTCAATTCTATAACTGTAAACTGTGAGAAATGCCCTCAATTCTATTACTGTAAACTGTGAAAAATGCCCTCAATTCTATCACTGTAAACTGTGAGAATTGACCTCAATTCTATTCCTGTAAACTGTAAGAAATGCCCTCAATTCTATTGCTGTAAACCGTAAGAAATGCCCTCAATTCTATTACTGTAAACTGTAAGAAATGCCCTCAATTCTATTACTGTAAACTGTGAGACATGCCCTCAATTCTCTCACTTTAAACTGTGAGAAATGCCCTCAATTCTATTACTGTCAACTGTGAGAAATGCCCTCAATTCTATTGCTGTAAACTGTGAGTAATGCCCTCAATTCAATTACTGTAAACTGTGAGAAATGCCCTCTATTCTATTACTGTAAACTGTGAGAATTGCCCTCAATTCAATTCCTGTAAACCGTAAGAAATGCCCTCAATTCTATTACTGTGAACTGTAAGAAATGCCCTCAATTCTATTACTGTAAACTGTGAGACATGCCCTCAATTCTCTCACTTTAAACTGTGAGAAATGCCCTCAATTCTATTCCTGTAAACTGTAAGAAATGCCCTCAATTCTATTGCTGTAAACTGTGAGAAATGCCCTCAATTCTATCACTGAAAACTGAGAGAAATGCCTTCAATTCTATTACTGTAAACTGTGAGAAATGCCCTCAATTCTATTACTGTAAACTGTGAGAAATGCCCTCTATTCTATCACTGTAAACTGTGAGAAATGCCCTCAATTCTATTACTGTTAACAGTGAGAAATGCCTTTAATTCCATCACTGAAAACTGAGAGAAAGGCCTTCAATTCGATTACTGTAAACTGTGAGAAATGTCCTCAATTCTATTACTGTAAACTGTGAGAAATGCCCTCAATTCTATTACTGTAAACTGTGAGAAATGCCCTCAATTCTATCACTGAAAACTGAGAGAAAGGCCTTCAATTCTATTACTGTAAACTGTGAGAAATGCCCTCAATTCTATTACTGTAAACTGTGAGAAATGACCTCAATTCTATCACTGAAAACTGAGAGAAATGCCTTCAATTCTATTACTGTAAACTGTGAGAAATGCCCTCAATTCTATTACTGTAAACTGTGAAAAATGCCCTCAATTCTATCACTGTAAATTGTGAGAAATGCCTTCAATTCTATCACTGTAAAGTGTGAGAATTGCCTTCAATTCTATGACTGTAAACTGTGAGAAATGCCCTCAATTCTATTACTGTAAACTGTGAAAAATGCCTTCAATTCTATCACAGTAAACTGTGAGAAATGCCTTCAATTCTATCACTGTAAACTGTGAGAAATGCCTTCAATTCTATTCCTGTAAACTGTGAGATATGCCCTCAATTCTATCACTGGAAACTGTGAGAAATGGCGACAATTCTACTACTGTAAACTGTGAGAAATACCCTCAATTCTATCACTGAAAACTGAGAGAAATGCCTTCAATTCTATTACTGTAAACTGTGAGAAATGCCCTCAATTCCATTACTGTAAACTGTGAGAAATGCCCTCAATTCTATCACTGTAAATTGTGAGAAATGCCTTCAATTCTATCACTGTAAAGTGTGAGAATTGCCTTCAATTCTATTACTGTAAACTGTGAGAAATGCCTTCAATTCTATCACTGTAAACTGTGAGAAATGCCTTCAATTCTATCACTGTAAACTGTGAGAAATGCCTTCAATTCTATCACAGTAAACTGTGAGAAATGCCTTCAATTCTATCACTGTAAACTGTGAGAAATGCCTTCAATTCTATTCCTGTAAACTGTGAGAAATGCCCTCAATTCAATCACTGTAAACTGTGAGAAATGCCTTCAATTATATTACTGTAATCTGTGAGAAATGCCTTCAATTCTATTACTGTAAACTGTGAGACATGCCCTCAATTCTCTCACTTTAAACTGTGAGAAATGCCCTCAATTCTATTCCTGTAAACTGTGAGAAATGCCCTCAATTCTATAGCTGTAAACTGTGAAAAATGCCCTCAATTCTATCACTGAAAACTGTGAGAAATGTCCTCAATTCTATTACTGTAAACTGTGAGAAATGCCCTCTATTCTGTCACTGTAAACTGTGAGAAATGCCTTCAAATCTATCACTGAAAACTGTGAGAAATGCCTTCAATTCTATTACTGTAAACTGTGAGAAATGACCTCAATTCTATTACTGTAAACTGTGAGAATTACACTCAATTCTATTCCTGTAAACTGTAAGAAATGCCCTCAATTCTATTACTGTCAACTGTAAGAAATGCCCTCAATTCTATTACTGTAAACTGTGAGGCATGCCCTCAATTCTCTCACTTTAAACTGTGAGAAATGCCCTCAATTCTATTCCTGTAAACTGTGAGAAATGCCCTCAATTCTATTGCTGTAAACTGTGAGAAATGCCCTCAATTCTATCACTGAAAACTGAGAGAAATGCCTTCAATTCTATTACTGTAAACTGTGAGAAATGCCCTCAATTCTATTACTGTAAACTGTGAGAAATGCCCTCTATTCTATTACTGTAAACTGTGAGAATTGCCCTCAATTCTATTCCTGTAAACCCTAAGAAATGCCCTCAATTCTATTACTGTAAACTGTAAGAAATGCCCTCAATTCTATTACTGTAAACTGTGAGACATGCAGTCAATTCTCTCACTTTAAACTGTGAGAAATGCCCTCAATTCTATTCCTGTAAACTGTGAGAAATGCCCTCAATTCTATTGCTGTAAACTGTGAGAAATGCCCTCAATTCTATCACTGAAAACTGAGAGAAATGCCTTCAATTCTATTACTGTAAACTGTGAGAAATGCCCTCAATTCTATTACTGGAAACTGTGAGAAATGCCCTCTATTCTATCACTGTAAACTGTGAGAAATGCACTCAATTCTATTACTGTTAACAGTGAGAAATGCCTTCAATTCCATCACTGAAACCTGAGAGAAATGCCTTCAATTCGATTACTGTAAACTGTGAGAAATGTCCTCAATTCTATTACTGTAAACTGTGAGAAATGCCGTCAATTCTATTAGTGTAAACTGTGAGAAATGCCCTCAATTCTATCACTGAAAACTGAGAGAAAGGCTTTCAATTCTATTACTGTAAACTGTGAGAAATGCCCTCAATTCTATTACAGTAAACTGTGAGAAATGCCCTCAATTCTATCACTGAAAACTGAGAGAAATGCCTTCAATTCTATTACTGTAAACTGTGGGAAATGCCCTCAATTCTATTACTGTAAACTGTGAAAAATGCCCTCAATTCTATCACTGTAAATTGTGAGAAATGCCTTCAATTCTATCACTGTAAAGTGTGAGAATTGCCTTCAATTCTATTACTGTAAACTGTGAGAAATGCCCTCAAATCTGTTACTGTAAACTGTGAAAAATGCCTTCAATTCTATCACAGTAAACTGTGAGAAATGCCTTCAATTCTATCACTGTAAACTGTGAGAAATGCCTTCAATTCTATTCCTGTAAACTGTGAGATATGCCCTCAATTCTATCACTGTAAACTGTGAGAAATGCCCTCAATTCTACTACTGTAAACTGTGAGAAATGCCCTCAATTCTATTACTGTCAACTGTGAGAAATGCCCTCAATTCTATTGCTGTAAACTGTGAGTAATGCCCTCAATTCAATTACTGTAAACTGTGAGAAATGCCCTCTATTCTATTACTGTAAACTGTGAGAATTGCCCTCAATTCTATTCCTGTAAAACGTAAGAAATGCCCTCAATTCTATTACTGTGAACTGTAAGAAATGCCCTCAATTCTATTACTGTAAACTGTGAGACATGCCCTCAATTCTCTCACTTTAAACTGTGAGAAATGCCCTCAATTCTATTCCTGTAAACTGTAAGAAATGCCCTCAATTCTATTGCTGTAAACTGTGAGAAATGCCCTCAATTCTATCACTGAAAACTGAGAGAAATGCCTTCAATTCTATTACTGTAAACTGTGAGAAATGCCCTCAATTCTATTACTGTAAACTGTGAGAAATGCCCTCTATTCTATCACTGTAAACTGTGAGAAATGCCCTCAATTCTATTACTGTTAACAGTGAGAAATGCCTTTAATTCCATCACTGAAAACTGAGAGAAAGGCCTTCAATTCGATTACTGTAAACTGTGAGAAATGTCCTCAATTCTATTACTGTAAACTGTGAGAAATGCCCTCAATTCTATTACTGTAAACTGTGAGAAATGCCCTCAATTCTATCACTGAAAACTGAGAGAAAGGCCTTCAATTCTATTACTGTAAACTGTGAGAAATGCCCTCAATTCTACTACTGTAAACTGTGAGAAATGACCTCAATTCTATCACTGAAAACTGAGAGAAATGCCTTCAATTCTATTACTGTAAACTGTGAGAAATGCCCTCAATTCTATTACTGTAAACTGTGAAAAATGCCCTCAATTCTATCACTGTAAATTGTGAGAAATGCCTTCAATTCTATCACTGTAAAGTGTGAGAATTGCCTTCAATTCTATTACTGTAAACTGTGAGAAATGCCCTCAATTCTATTACTGTAAACTGTGAAAAATGCCTTCAATTCTATCACAGTAAACTGTGAGAAATGCCTTCAATTCTATCACAGTAAACTGTGAGAAATGCCTTCAATTCTATTCCTGTAAACTGTGAGATATGCCCTCAATTCTATCACTGGAAACTGTGAGAAATGGCGACAATTCGACTACTGTAAACTGTGAGAAATGCACTCAATTCTATCACTGAAAACTGAGAGAAATGCCTTCAATTCTATTACTGTAAACTGTGAGAAATGCCCTCAATTCCATTACTGTACACTGTGAGAAATGCCCTCAATTCTATCACTGTAAATTGTGAGAAATGCCTTCAATTCTATCACTGTAAAGTGTGAGAATTGCCTTCAATTCTATTACTGTAAACTGTGAGAAATGCCTTCAATTCTATCACTGTAAACTGTGAGAAATGCCTTCAATTCTATCACTGTAAACTGTGAGAAATGCCTTCAATTCTATCACAGTAAACTGTGAGAAATGCCTTCAATTCTATCACTGTAAACTGTGAGAAATGCCTTCAATTCTATTCCTGTAAACTGTGAGAAATGCCCTCAATTCAATCACTGTAAACTGTGAGAAATGCCTTCAATTATATTACTGTAAACTGTGAGAAATGCCTTCAATTCTATTACTGTAAACTGTGAGACATGCCCTCATATCTCTTACTTTAAACTGTGAGAAATGCCCTCAATTCTATTCCTGTAAACTGTGAGAAATGCCCTCAATTCTATTGCTGTAAACTGTGAAAAATGCTCTCAATTCTATCACTGAAAACTGTGAGAAATGCCCTCAATTCTATTACTGTAAACTGTGAGAAATGCCCTCTATTCTATCACTGTAAACTGTGAGAAATGCCTTCAAATCTATCACTGAAAACTGTGAGAAATGCCTTCAATTCTATTACTGTAAACTGTGAGAAATGACCTCAATTCTATTACTGTAAACTGTGAGAATTGCACTCAATTCTATTCCTGTAAACTGTAAGAAATGCCCTCAATTCTATTACTGTCAACTGTAAGAAATGCCCTCAATTCTATTACTGTAAACTGTGAGGCATGACCTCAATTCTCTCACTTTAAACTGTGAGAAATGCCCTCAATTCTATTCCTGTAAACTGTGAGAAATGCCCTCAATTCTATTGCTGTAAACTGTGAGAAATGCCCTCAATTCTATCACTGAAAACTGAGAGAAATGCCTTCAATTCAATTACTGTAAACTGTGAGAAATGCCCTCAATTCTATTACTGTAAACTGTGAGAAATGCCCTCTATTCTATTACTGTAAACTGTGAGAATTGCCCTCAATTCTATTCCTGTAAACCCTAAGAAATGCCCTCAATTCTATTACTGTCAACTGTAAGAAATGCCCTCAATTCTATTACTGTAAACTGTGAGACATGCAGTCAATTCTCTCACTTTAAACTGTGAGAAATGCCCTCAATTCTATTCCTGTAAACTGTGAGAAATGCCCTCAATTCTATTGCTGTAAACTGTGAGAAATGCCCTCAATTCTATCACTGAAAACTGAGAGAAATGCCTTCAATTCTATTACTGTAAACTGTGAGAAATGCCCTCAATTCTATTACTGTAAACTGTGAGAAATGCCCTCTATTCTATCACTGTAAACTGTGAGAAATGCACTCAATTCTATTGCTGTTAACAGTGAGAAATGCCTTCAATTCCATCACTGAAACCTGAGATAAATGCCTTCAATTCGATTACTGTAAACTGTGAGAAATGTCCTCAATTCTATTACTGTAAACTGTGAGAAATGCCGTCAATTCTATTAGTGTAAACTGTGAGAAATGCCCTCAATTCTATCACTGAAAACTGAGAGAAAGGCTTTCAATTCTATTACTGTAAACTGTGAGAAATGCCCTCAATTCTATTACTGTAAACTGTGAGAAATGCCCTCAATTCTATCACTGAAAACTGAGAGAAATGCCTTCAATT
Source organism: Heterodontus francisci (assembly GCF_036365525.1). Taxonomy (NCBI): domain Eukaryota; kingdom Metazoa; phylum Chordata; class Chondrichthyes; order Heterodontiformes; family Heterodontidae; genus Heterodontus; species Heterodontus francisci. Next base: position 20,782,526 of record NC_090386.1, on the reverse strand, counting down.
CTATTACTGTAAACTGTGAGAAATGCCCTCAATACTATTACTGTAAACTGTGAAAAATGCCCTCAATTCTATCACTGTAAATTGTGAGAAATGCCTTCAATTCTATCACTGTAAAGTGTGAGAATTGCCTTCAATTCTATTACTGTAAACTGTGAGAAATGCCCTCAAATCTGTCACTGTAAACTGTGAAAAATGCCTTCAATTCTATCACAGTAAACTGTGAGAAATGCCTTCAATTCTATCACTGTAAACTGTGAGAAATGCCTTCAATTCTATTCCTGTAAACTGTGAGATATGCCCTCAATTCTATCACTGTAAACTGTGAGAAATGCCCTCAATTCTACTACTGTAAACTGTGAGAAATGCCCTCAATTCTATCACTGAAAACTGAGAGAAATGCCTTCAATTCTATTACTGTAAACTGTGAGAAATGTCCCCAATTCTATTACTGTAAACTGTGAGAAATGCCCTCAATTCTATCACTGTAAACTGTGAGAAATGTCCCCAATTCTATTCCTGTAAACTGTGAGATATGCCCTCAATTCTATCACTGGAAACTGTGAGAAATGGCGACAATTCTACTACTGTAAACTGTGAGAAATGCACTCAATTCTATCACTGAAAACTGAGAGAAATGCCTTCAATTCTATTACTGTAAACTGTGAGAAATGCCCTCAATTCCATTACTGTAAACTGTGAGAAATGCCCTCAATTCTATCACTGTAAATTGTGAGAAATGCCTTCAATTCTATCACTGTAAAGTGTGAGAATTGCCTTCAATTCTATTACTGTAAACTGTGAGAAATGCCTTCAATTCTATCACTGTAAACTGTGAGAAATGCCTTCAATTCTATCACTGTAAACTGTGAGAAATGCCTTCAATTCTATCACAGTAAACTGTGAGAAATGCCTTCAATTCTATCACTGTAAACTGTGAGAAATGCCTTCAATTCTATTCCTGTAAACTGTGAGAAATGCCCTCAATTCAATCACTGTAAACTGTGAGAAATGCCTTCAATTATATTACTGTAAACTGTGAGAAATGCCTTCAATTCTATTACTGTAAACTGTGAGACATGCCCTCAATTCTCTCACTTTAAACTGTGAGAAATGCCCTCAATTCTATTCCTGTAAACTGTGAGAAATGCCCTCAATTCTATTGCTGTAAACTGTGAAAAATGCCCTCAATTCTATCACTGAAAACTGTGAGAAATGCCCTCAATTCTATTACTGTAAACTGTGAGAAATGCCCTCTATTCTATCACTGTAAACTGTGAGAAATGCCTTCAAATCTATCACTGAAAACTGTGAGAAATGCCTTCAATTCTATCACTGTAAAGTGTGAGAATTGCCTTCAATTCTATTACTGTAAACTGTGAGAAATGCCTTCAATTCTATCACTGTAAACTGTGAGAAATGCCTTCAATTCTATAACTGTAAACTGTGAGAAATGCCTTCAATTCTATCACAGTAAACTGTGAGAAATGCCTTCAATTCTATCACTGTAAACTGTGAGAAATGCCTTCAATTCTATTCCTGTAAACTGTGAGAAATGCCCTCAATTCAATCACTGTAAACTGTGAGAAATGCCTTCAATTATATTACTGTAAACTGTGAGAAATGCCTTCAATTCTATTACTGTAAACTGTGAGACATGCCCTCAATTCTCTCACTTTAAACTGTGAGAAATGCCCTCAATTCTATTCCTGTAAACTGTGAGAAATGCCCTCAATTCTATTGCTGTAAACTGTGAGAAATGCCCTCTATTCTATCACTGTAAACTGTGAGAAATGCCTTCAAATCTATCACTGAAAACTGTGAGAAATGCCTTCAATTCTATTACTGTAAACTGTGAGAAATGCCCTCAATTCTATTACTGTAAACTGTGAGAATTGCACTCAATTCTATTCCTGTAAACTGTAAGAAATGCCCTCAATTCTATTACTGTCAACTGTAAGAAATGCCCTCAATTCTATTTCTGTAAACTGTGAGGCATGCCCTCAATTCTCTCACTTTAAACTGTGAGAAATGCCCTCAATTCTATTCCTGTAAACTGTGAGAAATGCCCTCAATTCTATTGCTGTAAACTGTGAGAAATGCCCTCAATTCTATCACTGAAAACTGAGAGAAATGCCTTCAATTCTATTACTGTAAACTGTGAGAAATGCCCTCAATTCTATTACTGTAAACTGTGAGAAATGCCCTCTATTCTATTACTGTAAAATGTGAGAATTGCCCTCAATTCTATTCCTGTAAACCCTAAGAAGTGCCCTCAATTCTATTACTGTCAACTGTAAGAAATGCCCTCAATTCTATTACTGTAAACTGTGAGACATGCAGTCAATTGTCTCACTTTAAACTGTGAGAAATGCCCTCAATTCTATTCCTGTAAACTGTGAGAAATGCCCTCAATTCTATTGCTGTAAACTGTGAGAAATGCCCTCAATTCTATCACTGAAAACTGAGAGAAATGCCTTCAATTCTATTACTGTAAACTGTGAGAAATGCCATCAATTCTATTACTGTAAACTGTGAGAAATGCACTCAATTCTATTGCTGTTAACAGTGAGAAATGCCTTCAATTCCATCACTGAAACCTGAGAGAAATGCCTTCAATTCGATTACTGTAAACTGTGAGAAATGTCCTCAATTCTATTACTGTAAACTGTGAGAAATGCCGTCAATTCTATTAGTGTAAACTGTGAGAAATGCCCTCAATTCTATCACTGAAAACTGAGAGAAAGGCTTTCAATTCTATTACTGTAATCTGTGAGAAATGCCCTCAATTCTATTACTGTAAACTGTGAGACATGCCCTCAATTCTATCACTGAAAACTGAGAGAAATGCCTTCAATTCTATTACTGTAAACTGTGAGAAATGCCCTCAATTCTATTACTGTAAACTGTGAAAAATGCCCTCAATTCTATCACTGTAAATTGTGAGAAATGCCTTCAATTCTATCACTGTAAAGTGTGAGAATTGCCTTCAATTCTATTACTGTAAACTGTGAGAAATGCCCTCAATTCTATTACTGTAAACTGTGAAAAATGCCTTCAATTCTATCACAGTAAACTGTGAGAAATGCCTTCAATTCTATCACTGTAAACTGTGAGAAATGCCTTCAATTCTATTCCTGTAAACTGTGAGATATGCCCTCAATTCTATCACTGGACACTGTGAGAAATGCCCTCAATTCTACTACTGTAAACTGTGAGAAATGCCCTCAATTCTATCACTGAAAACTGAGAGAAATGCCTTCAATTCTATTACTGTAAACTGTGAGAAATGCCCTCAATTCTATTACTGTAAACTGTGAGAAATGCCCTCAATTCTATCACTGTAAATTGTGAGAAATGCCTTCAATTCTATCACTGTAAAGTGTGAGAATTGCCTTCAATTCTATTACTGTAAACTGTGAGAAATGCCTTCAATTCTATCACTGTAAACTGTGAGAAATGCCTTCAATTCTATCACTGTAAACTGTGAGAAATGCCTTCAATTCTATCACAGTAAACTGTGAGAAATGCCTTCAATTCTATCACTGTAAACTGTGAGAAATGCCTTCAATTCTATTCCTGTAAACTGTGAGAAATGCCCTCAATTCAATCACTGTAAACTGTGAGAAATGCCTTCAATTATATTCCTGTAAACTGTGAGAAATGCCTTCAATTCTATTACTGTAAACTGTGAGATATGCCCTCAATTCTCTCACTTTAAACTGTGAGAAATGCCCTCAATTCTATTCCTGTAAACTGTGAGAAATGCCCTGAATTCTATTGCTGTAAACTGTGAAAAATGCCCTCAATTCTATCACTGAAAACTGAGAGAAATGCCTTCAATTCTATTACTGTAAACTGTGAGAAATGCCCTCAATTCTATTACTGTAAACTGTGAGAAATGCCCTCTATTCTATCACTGTAAACTGTGAGAAATGCCTTCAAATCTATCACTGAAAACTGTGAGAAATGCCTTCAATTCTATTACTGTAAACTGTGAGAAATGCCCTCAATTCTATTACTGTAAACTGTGAGAATTGCCCTCAATTCTATTCCTGTAAACTGTAAGAAATGCCCTCAATTCTATTACTGTCAACTGTAAGAAATGCCCTCAATTCTATTACTGTAAACTGTGAGACATGCCCTCAATTCTCTCACGTTAAACTGTGAGAAATGCCCTCTATTCTATTACTGTAAACTGTGAGAATTGCCCTCAATTCTATTCCTGTAAACCGTAAGAAATGCCCTCAATTCTATTACTGTCAACTGTAAGAAATGCCCTCAATTCTATTACTGTAAACTGTGAGACATGCCCTCAATTCTCTCACTTTAAACTGTGAGAAATGCCCTCAATTCTATTCCTGTAAACTGTAAGAAATGCCCTCAATTCTATTGCTGTAAACTGTGAGAAATGCCCTCAATTCTATCACTGAAAACTGAGAGAAATGCCTTCAATTCTATTACTGTAAACTGTGAGAAATGCCCTCAATTCTATTACTGTAAACTGTGAGAAATGCCCTCTATTCTGTCACTGTAAACTGTGAGAAATGCCCTCAATTCTATTACTGTTAACAGTGCGAAATGCCTTCAATTCCATCACTGAAAACTGAGAGAAAGGCTTTCAATTCGATTACTGTAAACTGTGAGAAATGTCCTCAATTCTATTACTGTAAACTGTGAGAAATGCCCTCAATTCTATTACTGTAAACTGTGAGAAATGCCCTCAATTCTATCACTGAAAACTGAGAGAAAGGCCTTCAATTCTATTACTGTAAACTGTGAGAAATGCCCTCAATTCTATCACTGTAAACTGTGAGAAATGCCCTCAATTCTATCACTGAAAACTGAGAGAAATGCCTTCAATTCTATTACTGTAAACTGTGAGAAATGCCCTCAATTCTATTACTGTAAACTGTGAAAAATGCCCTCAATTCTATCACTGTAAATTGTGAGAAATGCCTTCAATTCTATCACTGTAAAGTGTGAGAATTGCCTTCAATACTATTACTGTAAACTGTGAGAAATGCCCTCAATTCTATTACTGTAAACTGTGAAAAATGCCTTCAATTCTATCACAGTAAACTGTGAGAAATGCCTTCAATTCTATCACTGTAAACTGTGGGAAATGCCTTCAATTCTATTCCTGTAAACTGTGAGATATGCCCTCAATTCTATCACTGGACACTGTGAGAAATGCCCTCAATTCTACTACTGGAAACTGTGAGAAATGCCCTCAATTCTATCACTGAAAACTGAGAGAAATGCCTTCAATTCTATTACTGTAAACTATGAGAAATGCCCTCAATTCTATTACTGTAAACTGTGAGAAATGCCCTCAATTCTATCACTGTAAATTGTGGGAAATGCCTTCAATTCTGTCACTGTAAAGTGTGAGAATTGCCTTCAATTCTATTACTGTAAACTGTGAGAAATGCCTTCAATTCTATCACTGTAAACTGTGAGAAATGCCTTCAATTCTATCACTGTAAACTGTGAGAAATGCCTTCAATTCTATCACAGTAAACTGTGAGAAATGCCTTCAATTCTATCACTGTAAACTGTGAGAAATGCCTTCAATTCTATTCCTGTAAACTGTGAGAAATGCCCTCAATTCAATCACTGTAAACTGTGAGAAATGCCTTCAATTATATTACTGTAAACTGTGAGAAATGCCTTCAATTCTATTACTGTAAACTGTGAGATATGCCCTCAATTCTCTCACTTTAAACTGTGTGAAATGCCCTCAATTCTATTCCTGTAAACTGTGAGAAATGCCCTGAATTCTATTGCTGTAAACTGTGAAAAATGCCCTCAATTCTATCACTGAAAACTGAGAGAAATGCCTTCAATTCTATTACTGTAAACTGTGAGAAATGCCCTCAATTCTATTACTGTAAACTGTGAGAAATGCCCTCTATTCTATCGCTGTAAACTGTGAGAAATGCCTTCAAATCTATCACTGAAAACTGTGAGAAATGCCTTCAATTCTATTACTGTAAACTGTGAGAAATGCCCTCAATTCTATTACTGTAAACTGTGAGAATTGCCCTCAATTCTATTCCTGTAAACTGTAAGAAATGCCCTCAATTCTATTACTGTCAACTGTAAGAAATGCCCTCAATTCTATTACTGTAAACTGTGAGACATGCCCTCAATTCTCTCACGTTAAACTGTGAGAAATGCCCTCAATTCTATTCCTGTAAACTGTGAGAAATGCCCTCAATTCTATTGCTGTAAACTGTGAGAAATGCCCTCAATTCTATCACTGAAAACTGAGAGAAATGCCTTCAATTCTATTACTGTAAACTGTGAGAAATGCCCTCAATTCTATTACTGTAAACTGTGAGAAATGCCCTCTATTCTATTACTGTAAACTGTGAGAATTGCCCTCAATTCTATTCCTGTAAACCGTAAGAAATGCCCTCAATTCTATTACTGTCAACTGTAAGAAATGCCCTCAATTCTATTACTGTAAACTGTGAGACATGCCCTCAATTCTCTCACTTTAAACTGTGAGAAATGCCCTCAATTCTATTCCTGTAAACTGTGAGAAATGCCCTCAATTCTATTGCTGTAAACTGTGAGAAATGCCCTCAATTCAATCACTGAAAACTGAGAGAAATGCCTTCAATTCTATTACTGTAAACTGTGAGAAATGCCCTCAATTCTATTACTGTAAACTGTGAGAAATGCCCTCTATTCTATCACTGTAAACTGTGAGAAATGCCCTCAATTCTATTACTGTTTACAGTGAGAAATGCCTTCAATTCCATCACTGAAAACTGAGAGAAATGCCTTCAATTCGATTACTGTAAACTGTGAGAAATGCCCTCAATTCTATCACTGAAAACTGAGAGAAAGGCCTTCAATTCTATTACTGTAAACTGTGAGAAATGCCCTCAATTCTATTACTGTAAACTGTGAGAAATGCCCTCAATTCTATCACTGAAATCTGAGAGAAATGCCTTCAATTCAATTACTGTAAACTGTGAGAAATGCCCTCAATTCTATTACTGTAAACTGTGAAAAATGCCCTCAATTCTATCACTGTAAATTGTGAGAAACGCCTTCAATTCTATCACTGTAAAGTGTGAGAATTGCCTTCAATTCTATTACTGTAAACTGTGAGAAATGCCCTCAATTCTATTACTGTAAACTGTGAAAAATGCCCTCAATTCTCTCACTTTAAACTGTGAGAAATGCCCTCAATTCTATTCCTGTAAACTGTGAGAAATGCCCTGAATTCTATTGCTGTAAACTGTGAAAAATGCCCTCAATTCTATCACTGAAAACTGAGAGAAATGCCTTCAATTCTATTACTGTAAACTGTGAGAAATGCCCTCAATTCTATTACTGTAAACTGTGAGAAATGCCCTCTATTCTATCACTGTAAACTGTGAGAAATGCCTTCAAATCTATCACTGAAAACTGTGAGAAATGCCTTCAATTCTATTACTGTAAACTGTGAGAAATGCCCTCAATTCTATTACTGTAAACTGTGAGAATTGCCCTCAATTCTATTCCTGTAAACTGTAAGAAATGCCCTCAATTCTATTACTGTCAACTGTAAGAAATGCCCTCAATTCTATTACTGTAAACTGTGAGACATGCCCTCAATTCTCTCACGTTAAACTGTGAGAAATGCCCTCAATTCTATTCCTGTAAACTGTGAGAAATGCCCTCAATTCTATTGCTGTAAACTGTGAGAAATGCCCTCAATTCTATCACTGAAATCTGAGAGAAATGCCTTCAATTCTATTACTGTAAACTGTGAGAAATGCCCTCAATTCTATTACTGTAAACTGTGAGAAATGCCCTCTATTCTATTACTGTAAACTGTGAGAATTGCCCTCAATTCTATTCCTGTAAACCGTAAGAAATGCCCTCAATTCTATTACTGTCAACTGTAAGAAATGCCCTCAATTCTATTACTGTAAACTGTGAGACATGCCCTCAATTCTCTCACTTTAAACTGTGAGAAATGCCCTCAATTCTATTCCTGTAAACTGTGAGAAATGCCCTCAATTCTATTGCTGTAAACTGTGAGAAATGCCCTCAATTCTATCACTGAAAACTGAGAGAAATGCCTTCAATTCTATTACTGTAAACTGTGAGAATTGCCCTCAATTCTATTACTGTAAACTGTGAGAAATGCCCTCTATTCTATCACTGTAAACTGTGAGAAATGCCCTCAATTCTATTACTGTTTACAGTGAGAAATGCCTTCAATTCCATCACTGAAAACTGAGAGAAATGCCTTCAATTCGATTACTGTAAACTGTGAGAAATGCCCTCAATTCTATCACTGAAAACTGAGAGAAAGGCCTTCAATTCTATTACTGTAAACTGTGAGAAATGCCCTCAATTCTATTACAGTAAACTGTGAGAAATGCCCTCAATTCTATCACTGAAATCTGAGAGAAATGCCTTCAATTCTATTACTGTAAACTGTGAGAAATGCCCTCAATTCTATTACTGTAAACTGTGAAAAATGCCCTCAATTCTATCACTGTAAATTGTGAGAAACGCCTTCAATTCTATCACTGTAAAGTGTGAGAATTGCCTTCAATTCTATTACTGTAAACTGTGAGAAATGCCCTCAATTCTATTACTGTAAACTGTGAAAAATGCCTTCAATTCTATCACAGTAAACTGTGAGAAATGCCTTCAATTCTATCACTGTAAACTGTGAGAAATGCCTTCAATTCTATTCCTGTAAACTGTGAGAAATGCCCTCAATTCTATCACTGTAAACTGTGAGAAATGCCCTCAATTCTACTACTGTAAACTGTGAGAAATGCCCTCAATTCTATCACTGAAAACTGAGAGAAATGCCTTCAATTCTATTACTGTAAACTGTGAGAAATGTCCTCAATTCTATTACTGTAAACTGTGAGAAATGCCCTCAATTCTATCACTGAAAACTGAGAGAAATGCCTTCAATTATATTACTGTAAACTGTGAGAAATGCCCTCAATTCTATTACTGTAAACTGTGAGAAATGCCCTCAATTCTATCACTGTAAATTGTGAGAAATGCCTTCAATTCTATCACTGTAAAGTGTGAGAATTGCCTTCAATTCTATTACTGTAAACTGTGAGAAATGCCTTCAATTCTATCACTTTCAACTGTGAGAAATGCTTCAATTCTATCACTGTAAACTGTGAGAAATGCCTTCAATTCTATCACAGTAAACTGTGAGAAATGCCTTCAATTCTATCACTGTAAACTGTGAGAAATGCCTTCAATTCTATTACTGTAAACTGTGAGACATGCCCTCAATTCTCTCACTTTAAACTGTGAGAAATGCCCTCAATTCTATTCCTGTAAACTGTGAGAAATGCCCTCAATTCTATTGCTGTAAACTGTGAGAAATGCCCTCAATTCTATCACTGAAAACTGTGAGAAATGCCCTCTATTCTATTACTGTAAACTGTGAGAATTGCGCTCAATTCTATTCCTGTAAACCGTAAGAAATGCCCTCAATTCTATTACTGTCAACTGTAAGAAATGCCCTCAATTCTATTACTGTAAACTGTGAGACATGCCCTCAATTCTCTCACTTTAAACTGTGAGAAATGCCCTCAATTCTATTCCTGTAAACTGTGAGAAATGCCCTCAATTCTATTGCTGTAAACTGTGAGAAATGCCCTCAATTCTATCACTGAAAACTGAGAGAAATGCCTTCAATTCTATTACTGTAAACTGTGAGAAATGCCCTCAATTCTATTACTGTAAACTGTGAGAAATGCCCTCTATTCTATCACTGTAAACTGTGAGAAATGCCCTCAATTCTATTACTGTTTACAGTGAGAAATGCCTTCAATTCCATCACTGAAAACTGAGAGAAATGCCTTCAATTCGATTACTGTAAACTGTGAGAAATGCCCTCAATTCTATCACTGAAAACTGAGAGAAAGGCCTTCAATTCTATTACTGTAAACTGTGAGAAATGCCCTCAATTCTATTACTGTAAACTGTGAGAAATGCCCTCAATTCTATCACTGAAATCTGAGAGAATTGCCTTCAATTCTATTACTGTAAACTGTGAGAAATGCCCTCAATTCTATTACTGTAAACTGTGAAAAATGCCTTCAATTCTATCACAGTAAACTGTGAGAAATGCCTTCAATTCTATCACTGTAAACTGTGAGAAATGCCTTCAATTCTATTCCTGTAAACTGTGAGAAATGCCCTCAATTCTATCACTGTAAACTGTGAGAAATGCCCTCAATTCTACTACTGTAAACTGTGAGAAATGCCCTCAATTCTATTCCTGTAAACTGTGAGAAATGCCCTCAATTCTATTGCTGTAAACTGTGAGAAATGCCCTCAATTCTATCACTGAAAACTGAGAGAAATGCCTTCAATTCTATTACTGTAAACTGTGAGAATTGCCCTCAATTCTATTACTGTAAACTGTGAGAAATGCCCTCTATTCTATCACTGTAAACTGTGAGAAATGCCCTCAATTCTATTACTGTTTACAGTGAGAAATGCCTTCAATTCCATCACTGAAAACTGAGAGAAATGCCTTCAATTCGATTACTGTAAACTGTGAGAAATGCCCTCAATTCTATCACTGAAAACTGAGAGAAAGGCCTTCAATTCTATTACTGTAAACTGTGAGAAATGCCCTCAATTCTATTACAGTAAACTGTGAGAAATGCCCTCAATTCTATCACTGAAATCTGAGAGAAATGCCTTCAATTCTATTACTGTAAACTGTGAGAAATGCCCTCAATTCTATTACTGTAAACTGTGAAAAATGCCCTCAATTCTATCACTGTAAATTGTGAGAAACGCCTTCAATTCTATCACTGTAAAGTGTGAGAATTGCCTTCAATTCTATTACTGTAAACTGTGAGAAATGCCCTCAATTCTATTACTGTAAACTGTGAAAAATGCCTTCAATTCTATCACAGTAAACTGTGAGAAATGCCTTCAATTCTATCACTGTAAACTGTGAGAAATGCCTTCAATTCTATTCCTGTAAACTGTGAGAAATGCCCTCAATTCTATCACTGTAAACTGTGAGAAATGCCCTCAATTCTACTACTGTAAACTGTGAGAAATGCCCTCAATTCTATCACTGAAAACTGAGAGAAATGCCTTCAATTCTATTACTGTAAACTGTGAGAAATGTCCTCAATTCTATTACTGTAAACTGTGAGAAATGCCCTCAATTCTATCACTGAAAACTGAGAGAAATGCCTTCAATTATATTACTGTAAACTGTGAGAAATGCCCTCAATTCTATTACTGTAAACTGTGAGAAATGCCCTCAATTCTATCACTGTAAATTGTGAGAAATGCCTTCAATTCTATCACTGTAAAGTGTGAGAATTGCCTTCAATTCTATTACTGTAAACTGTGAGAAATGCCTTCAATTCTATCACTTTCAACTGTGAGAAATGCTTCAATTCTATCACTGTAAACTGTGAGAAATGCCTTCAATTCTATCACAGTAAACTGTGAGAAATGCCTTCAATTCTATCACTGTAAACTGTGAGAAATGCCTTCAATTCTATTACTGTAAACTGTGAGACATGCCCTCAATTCTCTCACTTTAAACTGTGAGAAATGCCCTCAATTCTATTCCTGTAAACTGTGAGAAATGCCCTCAATTCTATTGCTGTAAACTGTGAGAAATGCCCTCAATTCTATCACTGAAAACTGTGAGAAATGCCCTCTATTCTATTACTGTAAACTGTGAGAATTGCGCTCAATTCTATTCCTGTAAACCGTAAGAAATGCCCTCAATTCTATTACTGTCAACTGTAAGAAATGCCCTCAATTCTATTACTGTAAACTGTGAGACATGCCCTCAATTCTCTCACTTTAAACTGTGAGAAATGCCCTCAATTCTATTCCTGTAAACTGTGAGAAATGCCCTCAATTCTATTGCTGTAAACTGTGAGAAATGCCCTCAATTCTATCACTGAAAACTGAGAGAAATGCCTTCAATTCTATTACTGTAAACTGTGAGAAATGCCCTCAATTCTATTACTGTAAACTGTGAGAAATGCCCTCTATTCTATCACTGTAAACTGTGAGAAATGCCCTCAATTCTATTACTGTTTACAGTGAGAAATGCCTTCAATTCCATCACTGAAAACTGAGAGAAATGCCTTCAATTCGATTACTGTAAACTGTGAGAAATGCCCTCAATTCTATCACTGAAAACTGAGAGAAAGGCCTTCAATTCTATTACTGTAAACTGTGAGAAATGCCCTCAATTCTATTACTGTAAACTGTGAGAAATGCCCTCAATTCTATCACTGAAATCTGAGAGAATTGCCTTCAATTCTATTACTGTAAACTGTGAGAAATGCCCTCAATTCTATTACTGTAAACTGTGAAAAATGCCTTCAATTCTATCACAGTAAACTGTGAGAAATGCCTTCAATTCTATCACTGTAAACTGTGAGAAATGCCTTCAATTCTATTCCTGTAAACTGTGAGAAATGCCCTCAATTCTATCACTGTAAACTGTGAGAAATGCCCTCAATTCTACTACTGTAAACTGTGAGAAATGCCCTCAATTCTATCACTGAAAACTGAGAGAAATGCCTTCAATTCTATTACTGTAAACTGTGAGAAATGTCCTCAATTCTATTACTGTAAACTGTGAGAAATGCCCTCAATTCTATCACTGAAAACTGAGAGAAATGCCTTCAATTCTATTACTGTAAACTGTGAGAAATGCCCTCAATTCTATTACTGTAAACTGTGAGAAATGCCCTCAATTCTATCACTGTAAATTGTGAGAAATGCCTTCAATTCTATCACTGTAAAGTGTGAGAATTGCCTTCAATTCTATTACTGTAAACTGTGAGAAATGCCTTCAATTCTATCACTTTCAACTGTGAGAAATGCTTCAATTCTATCACTGTAAACTGTGAGAAATGCCTTCAATTCTATCACAGTAAACTGTGAGAAATGCCTTCAATTCTATCACTGTAAACTGTGAGAAATGCCTTCAATTCTATTAATGTAAACTGTGAGACATGCCCTCAATTCTCTCACTTTAAACTGTGAGAAATGCCCTCAATTCTATTCCTGTAAACTGTGAGAAATGCCCTCAATTCTATTGCTGTAAACTGTGAGAAATGCCCTCAATTCCATCACTGAAAACTGAGAGAAATGCCTTCAATTCTATTACTGTAAACTGTGAGAAATGCCCTCAATTCTATTACTGTAAACTGTGAGAAATGCCCTCTATTCTATCACTGTAAACTGTGAGAAATGCCCTCAATTCTATTACTGTTAACAGTGAGAAATGCCTTCAATTCCATCACTGAAAACTGAGAGAAATGCCTTCAATTCGATTACTGTAAACTGTGAGAAATGTCCTCAATTCTATTACTGTAAACTGTGAGAAATGCCCTCAATTCTATTACAGTAAACTGTGAGAAATGCCATCCGAATAGTTCCAGAGATGTAGAGGAAAGGATAGCGAAGATGATTCTCGACAGGAGCGAGAGTAACAGGGTAGTGGTTATGGGGGACTTTAACTTTCCAAATATTGAATGGAAATACTATAGTTCGAGTACTTTAGATGGGTCTGTTTTTGTCCAGTGTGTGCAGGAGGGTTTTCTGACACAGTATGTGGACAGGCCAACCAGGGGCGATGCCACATTGGATTTGGTACTGGGTAATGAACCCGGCCAGGTGTTTGATTTAGATGTAGGTGAGCACTTTGGCGATAGTGATCACAATTCGGTTAGGTTTACCTTAGCGATGGGCAGGGACAGGTATGTACCGCAGGGCAAGAATTATAGCTGGGGGAAAGGAAATTATGACGCGATTAGGCAAGATTTAGGATGTGTAGGATGGGGAAGGAAACTGCAGGGGATGGGCGCAAACGAAATGTGGAGCTTATTCAAGGAGCAGCTAATGCGTGTCCTTGATAAGTATGTACCTGTCAGGCAGGGAGGAAGTTGTCGAGCAAGGGAGCCGTGGTTTACTCAAGAAGTTGAAGCGCTTGTCAAGAGGAAGAGGGCGGCTTATGTTAGGATGAGACGTGAAGGCTCAGTTAGGGCACTTGAGAGTTACAAGCTAGCCAGGAAGGATCTAAAGGGAGGGCTAAGAAGAGCAAGGAGAGGACACGAGAAGTCATTGGCGGATAGGATCAAAGAAAACCCTAAGGCTTTCTATAGGTATATCAGGAATAAACGAATGATAAGAGTTAGAACAGGGCCAATCAAGGATAGTAGTGGGAAGTTGTGTGCGGAATCAGAGGAGATAGGGGAAGCGTTAAATGAATATTTTTCGTCAGTATTTACAGTAGAGAAAGAAAATGTTGCCGAGGAGATTACTGAGATACAGCCTACTAGGCTAGATGGGATTGAGATTCACAAGGAGGAGGTGTTAGCAATTTTGGAAAGAGTGAAAATAGATAAGTCCCCTGGGTCAGATGGGATTTATCCTAGGATTCTCTGGGAAGCCAGGGAGGAGATTGCAGAGCCGTTGTTGTTGATCTTTAAGTCGTCATTGTCGACAGGAGTAGTGCCGGAGGACTGGAGGATAGCAAATGTTGTCCCCTTGTTCAAGAAGGGGAGTAGAGACAGCCCTGGTAATTATAGACCTGTGAGCCTTACTTCGGTTGTGGGTAAAATGTTGGAAAAGGTTATAAGAGACAGGATTTATAATCATCTTGAAAAGAATAAGTTCATTTGCGATAGTCAGCACGGTTTTGTGAAAGGTAGGTCGTGCCTCACAAACCTTATTGAGTTTTTCGAGTAGGTGACCAAACAGGTGGATGAGGGTAAAGCCGTGGATGTGGTGTATATGGATTTCAGTAAGGCGTTTGATAAGGTTCCCCACGGTAGGCTATTGCAGAAAATACGCAAGTATGGGGTTGAAGGTGATTTAGAGCTTTGGATCAGAAATTGGCTAGCTGAAAGAAGACAGAGGGTGGTGGTTGATGGCAAATGTTCATCCTGGAGTTTAGTTACTAGTGGTGTACCGCAAGGTTCTGTTTTGGGGCCACTGCTGTTTGTCATTTTTATAAACGACCTGGATGAGGGTGTAGAAGGGTGGGTTAGTAAATTTGCGGATGACACGAAGGTCGGTGGAGTTGTGGATAGTGTCGAAGGGTGTTGTAGGGTACAGAGGGACATAGATAGGCTGCAGAGCTGGGCTGAGAGATGGCAAATGGAGTTTAATGCGGAGAAGTGTGAGGTGATTCACTTTGGAAGGAGTAACAGCAATGCAGAGTACTGGGCTAATGGGAAGATTCTTGGTAGTGTAGATGAGCAGAGAGATCTTGGTATCCAGGTACATAAATCCCTGAAAGTTGCTACCCAGGTTAATAGGGCTGTTAAGAAGGCATATGGTGTGTTAGCCTTTATTAGTAGGGGGATCGAGTTTCAGAGCCACGGGGTCATGATGCAGCTGTACAAAACTCTGGTGAGGCCGCACCTGGAGTATTGCGTGCAGTTCTGGTCACCGCATTATAGGAAGGATGTCGAAGCTTTGGAAAGGGTGCAGAGGAGATTTACTAGGATGTTGCCTGGTATGGAAGGAAGGTCTTACGAGGAAAGGCTGAGGGACTTGGGGTTGTTTTCGTTAGAGAGAAGGAGGAGGAGAGGTGACTTAATAGAGACATACAAGATAATCAGAGGGTTAGATAGGGTGGATAGTGAGAGTCTTTTTCCTCGGATGAGGATGGCAAACACGAGGGGACATAGCTTTAAGTTGAGGGGTGAAAGATATAGGACAGATGTCAGAGGTAGTTTCTTTACGCAGAGAGTAGTAGGGGCGTGGAACGCCCTGCCTGCAACAGTAGTAGACTCGCCAACTTTAAGGGCATTTAAGTGGTCATTGGATAGACATATGGATGTAAATGGAATAGTGTAGGTCAGATGATCGGCGCAACATCGAGGGCCGAAGGGCCTGTACTGCGCTGTAATATCCTAAAAAAAAAAAAAATTCTATCACTGAAAACTGAGAGAAAGGCCTTCAATTCTATTACTGTAAACTGTGAGAAATGCCCTCAATTCTATTACTGTAAACTGTGAGAAATGCCCTCAATTCTATCACTGAAAACTGAGAGAAATGCCTTCAATTCTATTACTGTAAACTGTGAGAAATGCCCTCAATTCTATTACTGTAAACTGTGAAAAATGCCCTCAATTCTATCACTGTAAATTGTGAGAAATGCCTTCAATTCTATCACTGTAAACTGTGAGAAATGCCCTCAATTCTATTACTGTAAACTGTGAAAAATGCCTTCAATTCTAACACAGTAAACTGTGAGAAATGCCTTCAATTCTATCACTGTAAACTGTGAGAAATGCCTTCAATTCTATCACAGAAAACTGTGAGAAATGCCCTCAATTCTATTGCTGTAAACTGTGAGAAATGCCCTCAATTCTATCACTTAAAACTGAGAGAAATGCCTTCAATTCTATTACTGTAAACTGTGAGAAATGCCCTCAATTCTATTACTGTAAACTGTGAGAAATGCCCTCTATTCTATCACTGTAAACTGTGAGAAATGCCCTCAATTCTATTACTGTTAACAGTGAGAAATGCCTTCAATTCCATCACTGAAAACTGAGAGAAATGCCTTCAATTCGATTACTGTAAACTGTGAGAAATGTCCTCAATTCTATTACTGTAAACTGTGAGAAATGCCCTCAATTCTATCACTGAAAACTGTGAGAAATGCCCTCAATTCTATCACTGAAAACTGAGAGAAAGGCCTTCAATTCTATTACTGTAAACTGTGAGAAATGCCCTCTATTCTATTACTGTAAACTGTGAGAAATGCCCTCAATTCTATAACTGAAAACTGAGAGAAATGCCTTCAATTCTATTACTGTAAACTGTGAGAAATGCCCTCAATTCTATTACTGCAAACTGTGAAAAATGCCCTCAATTCTATCACTGTAAATTGTGAGAAATGCCTTCAATTCTATCACTGTAAACTGTGAGAAATGCCTTCAATTCTATTACTGTAAATTGTGAGAAATGCCTTCAATTCTATCACTGTAAACTGTGAAAAATGCCCTCAATTCTATCACTGTAAATTGTGAGAAATGCCTTCAATTCTATCACTGTAAAGTGTGAGAATTGCCTTCAATTCTATTACTGTAAACTGTGAGAAATGCCTTCAATTCTATTACTGTAAACTGTGAGAAATGCCTTCAATTCTATCACAGTAAACTGTGCGAAATGCCTTCAATTCTATCACTGTAAACTGTGAGAAATGCCTTCAATTCTATTCCTGTAAACTGTGAGAAATGCCCTCAATTCAGTCACTGTAAACTGTGAGAAATGCCCTCAATTCTACTACTGTAAACTGTGAGAAATGCGCTCAATTCTATCACTGAAAACTGAGAGAAATGCCTTCAATTCTATTACTGTAAACTGTGAGAAATGTCCTCAATTCTATTACTGCAAACTGTGAGAAATGCCCTCAATTCTATCACTGAAAACTGAGAGAAATGCCTTCAATTCTATTACTGTAAACTGTGAGAAATGCCCTCAATTCTATTACTGTAAACTGTGAGAAATGCCCTCAATTCTATCACTGTAAATTGTGAGAAATGCCTTCAATTCTATCACTGTAAACTGTGAGAAATGCCTTCAATTCTATTCCTGTAAACTGTGAGAAATGCCCTCAATTCAGTCACTGTAAACTGTGAGAAATGCCCTCAATTCTGCTACTGTAAACTGTGAGAAATGCCCTCAATTCTATCACTGAAAACTGAGAGAAATGCCTTCAATTCTATTACTGTAAACTGTGAGAAATATCCTCAATTCTATTACTGTAAACTTGAGAAATGCCCTCAATTCTATCACTGAAAACTGAGAGAAATGCCTTCAATTCTATTACTGTAAACTGTGAGAAATGCCCTCAATTCTATTACTGTAAACTGTGAGAAATGCCCTCAATTATATCACTGTAAATTGTGAGAAATGCCTTCAATTCTATCACTGTAAACTGTGAGAAATGCCCTCAATTCTATCACTGTAAACTGTGAGAAATGCCCTCAATTCTATTACTGTAAACTGTGAAAAATGCCCTCAATTCTATTACTGTAAATTGTGAGAAATGCCTTCAATTCTATCACTGTAAAGTGTGAGAATTGCCTTCAATTCTATTACTGTAAACTGTGAGAAATGCCCTCAATTCTATTACTGTAAACTGCGAAAAATGCCTTCAATTCTATCACTGTAAACTGTGAGAAATGCCTTCAATTCTATTACTGTAAACTGTGAGAAATGCCCTCAATTCTATTACTGTAAACTGTGAAAATTGCCTTCAATTCTATCACAGTAAACTGTGAAAAATGCCTTCAATTCTATTACTGTAAACTGTGAGAAATGCCTTCAATTCTATCACGGTAAACTGTGAGAAATGCCTTCAATTCTATTCCTGTAAACTGTGAGAAATGCCCTCAATTCAATCACTGTAAACTGTGAGAAATGCCTTCAATTCCACTACTGTAAACTGTGAGAAATGCCCTCAATTCTATCACTGAAAACTGAGAGAAATGCCTTCAATTCTATTACTGTAAACTGTGAGAAATGTCCTCAATTCTATTACTGTAAACTGTGAGAAATGCCCTCAATTCTATCACTGAAAACTGTGAGAAATGCCTTCAATTCTATTACTGTAAACTGTGAGAAATGCCCTCAATTCTATCACTGTAAATTGTGAGAAATGCCTTCAATTCTATCACTGTAAAGTGTGAGAATTGCCTTCAATTCTATTACAGTAAACTGTGAGAAATGCCTTCAATTCTATCACTGTAAACTGTGAGAAATGCCTTCAATTCTATTCCTGTAAACTGTGAGAAATGCCCTCAATTCAATCACTGTAAACTGTGAGAAATGCCTTCAATTATATTACTGTAAACTGTGAGAAGTGCCTTCAATTCTATTCCTGTAAACTGTGAGAAATGCCTTCAATTCTATCACAGTAAACTGTGAGAAATGCCTTCAATTCTATCACTGTAAACTGTGAGAAATGCCTTCAATTCTATTCCTGTAAACTGTGAGAAATGCCCTCAATTCTATCACTGAAAACTGAGAGAAAGGCCTTCAATTCTATTACTGTAAACTGTGAGAAATGCCCTCAATTCTATTACTGTAAACTGTGAGAAATGCCCTCAATTCTATCACTGAAAACTGAGAGAAATGCCTTCAATTCTATTACTGTAAACTGTGAGAAATGCCCTCAATTCTATTACTGTAAACTGTGAAAAATGCCCTCAATTCTATCACTGTAAATTGTGAGAAATGCCTTCAATTCTATCACTGTAAAGTGTGAGAAATGCCCTCAATTCTATTACTGTAAATTGTGAGAAATGCCTTCAATTCTATCACTGTAAACTGTGAAAAATGCCCTCAATTCTATCACTGTAAACTGTGAGAAATGCCTTCAATTCTATTACTGTAAATTGTGAGAAATGCCTTCAATTCTATCACTGTAAACTGTGAAAAATGCCCTCAATTCTATCACTGTAAATTGTGAGAAATGCCTTCAATTCTATCACTGTAAAGTGTGAGAATTGCCTTCAATTCTATTACTGTAAACTGTGAGAAATGCCTTCAATTCTATTACTGTAAACTGTGAGAAATGCCTTCAATTCTATCACAGTAAACTGTGTGAAATGCCTTCAATTCTATCACTGTAAACTGTGAGAAAGGCCTTCAATTCTATTCCTGTAAACTGTGAGAAATGCCCTCAATTCAGTCACTGTAAACTGTGAGAAATGCCCTCAATTCTACTACTGTAAACTGTGAGAAATGCCCTCAATTCTATCACTGAAAACTGAGAGAAATGCCTTCAATTCTATTACTGTAAACTGTGAGAAATGTCCTCAATTCTATTACTGCAAACTGTGAGAAATGCCCTCAATTCTATCACTGAAAACTGAGAGAAATGCCTGCAATTCTATTACTGTAAACTGTGAGAAATGCCCTCAATTCTATTACTGTAAACTGTGAGAAATGCCCTCAATTCTATCACTGTAAATTGTGAGAAATGCCTTCAATTCTATCACTGTAAAGTGTGAGAATTGCCTTCAATTCTATTACTGTAAACTGTGAGAAATGCCTTCAATTCTATCACTGTAAACTGTGAGAAATGCCTTCAATTCTATCACTGTAAACTGTGAGAAATGCCTTCAATTCTATCACAGTAAACTGTGAGAAATGCCTTCAATTCTATCACTGTAAACTGTGAGAAATGCCTTCAATTCTATTCCTGTAAACTGTGAGAAATGCCCTCAATTCAATCACTGTAAACTGTGAGAAATGCCTTCAATTATATTACTGTAAACTGTGAGAAATGCCTTCAATTCTATTACTGTAAACTGTGAGAAATGCCTTCAATTCTATCACAGTAAACTGTGAGAAATGCCTTCAATTCTATCACTGTTAACTGTGAGAAATGCCTTCAATTCTATTCCTGTAAACTGTGAGAAATGCCTTCAATTCTATTTCTGTAAACTGTGAGAAATGCCCTTAATTCTATCACAGTAAACTGCGAGAAATGCCTTCAATTCTATTTCTGTAAACTGTGAGAAATGCCCTCAATTCTATTACTGTAAACTGTGAGAAATGCCCTCAATTCTATCACTGTAAACTGTGAGAAATGCCCTTAATTCTATCACTGTCAACTGTGAGAAAAGCCTTCAATTCTATTTCTGTAAACTGTGAGAAATGCCCTCAATTCTATTACAGTAAACTGTGAGAAATGCCTTCAATTCTATCACAGTAAACTGTGAGAAATGCCTTCAATTCTATCACTGTAAACTGTGAGAAATGCCTTCAATTCTATTCCTGTAAACTGTGAGAAATGGCCTCAATTCTATTACTGTAAACTGTGAGAAATGCCCTCAATTCAATCACTGTAAACTGTGAGAAATGCCCTCAATTCAATCACTGTTATCTGTGCGAACTGTCTTCAATTCTATCAATGTAAACTGTGAGAAATGCCCTTCATTCTATTCCTGTAAACTGTGAGAAATGCCCCCAATTCTATTCCTATAAACTGTGAGAAATGCCCTCAATTCTATTACTGTAAACTGTGAGAAATGCCTTCATTTCTATTTCTGTAAACAGTGAGAAATGCCTTCAATTCTATTACTGTAAACTGAGAGAAATGACTTCAATTCTATTACTGTAAACTGTGAGAAATGCCTTCAATTCTATTTATGTCAACTGAGAAATGCCCTCAATTCTATTCCTGTAAACTGTGAGAAATGCCCTCAATTCTATTCCTGTCAACTGTGAGAAAAGCCTTCAATTCTATCGATGTAAACTGTGAGAAATGCCTTCAATTCTCTCACTGAAAACTGTGAGAAATGCCTTCAATTCTATTTCTGTAAACTGTGAGTAAAGCCCTCAATTTTACTCCTGTAAACTGTAAGAAATGCCCTCAATTCTATTGCTGTAAACTGTGAGAAATGCCCTCAATTCTATTACTGTAAACTGTGAGAAATGCCCTCAATTCTATCACTGAAAACTGAGAGAAAGGCCTTCAATTCTATTACTGTAAACTGTGAGAAATGCCCTCAATTCTATTACTATAAACTGTGAGAAATGCCCTCAATTCTATCACTGAAAACTGAGAGAAATGCCTTCAATTCTATTACTGTAAACTGTGAGAAATGCCCTCAATTCTATTACTGTAAACTGTGAAAAATGCCCTCAATTCTATCACTGTAAATTGTGAGAAATGCCTTCAATTCTATCACTGTAAAGTGTGAGAATTGCCTTCAATTCTATTACTGTAAACTGTGAGAAATGCCTTCAATTCTATCACTGTAAACTGTGAGAAATGCCTTCAATTCTATCACAGTTAACTGTGAGAAATGCCTTCAATTCTATCACTGTAAACTGTGAGAAATGCCTTCAATTCTATTCCTGTAAACTGTGAGAAATGCCCTCAATTCAATCACTGTAAACTGTGAGAAATGCCCTCAATTCTACTACTGTAAACTGTGAGAAATGCCCTCAATTCTATTACTGTAAACTGTGAGAAATGTCCTCAATTCTATTACTGTAACCTGTGAGAAATGCCCTCAATTCTATTACTGTAAACTGTGAGAAATGCCCTCAATTCTATCACTGTAAATTGTGAGAAATGCCTTCAATTCTATCACTGTAAACTGTGAGAATTGCCTTCAATTCTATCACTGTAAACTGTGAGAAATGCCTTCAATTCTATCACTGTAAACTGTGAGAAATGCCTTCAATTCTATCACTGTAAACTGTGAGAAATGCCTTCAATTCTATCACAGTAAACTGTGAGAAATGCCTTCAATTCTATCACTGTAAACTGTGAGAAATGCCTTCAATTCTATTCCTGTTAACTGTGAGAAATGCCCTCAATTCAATCACCGTAAACTGTGAGAAATGCCTTCAATTATATTACTGTAAAGTGTGAGAAATGCCTTCAATTCTATCACAGTAAACTGTGTGAAATGCCTTCAATTCTATCACTGTAAACTGTGAGAAATGCCTTCAATTCTATTCCTGTAAACTGTGAGAAATGCCCACAATTCAGTCACTGTAAACTGTGAGAAATGCCCTCAATTCTACTACTGTAAACTGTGAGAAATGCCCTCAATTCTATCACTGAAAACTGAGAGAAATGCCTTCAATTCTATCACTGTAAACTGTGAGAAATGTCCTCAATTCTATTACTGCAAACTGTGAGAAATGCCCTCAATTCTATCACTGAAAACTGAGAGAAATGCCTTCAATTCTATTACTGTAAACTGTGAGAAATGCCCTCAATTCTATTACTGTAAACTGTGAGAAATGCCCTCAATTCTATCACTGTAAATTGTGAGAAATGCCTTCAATTCTATCACTGTAAAGTGTGAGAATTGCCTTCAATTCTATTACTGTAAACTGAGAAATGCCTTCAATTCTATCACTGTAAACTGTGAGAAATGCCTTCAATTCTATCACAGTAAACTGTGAGAAATGCCTTCAATTCTATCACTGTAAACTGTGAGAAATGGCTTCAATTCTATTCCTGTAAACTGTGAGAAATGCCCTCAATTCAATCACTGTAAACTGTGAGAAATGCCTTCAATTCTATTCCTGTAAACTGTGAGAAATGCCTTCAATTCTATTTCTGTAAACTGTGAGAAATGCCCCCAATTCTATTCCTATAAACTGTGAGAAATGCCCTCAATTCTATTACTGTAAACTGTGAGAAATGCCTTCATTTCTATTTCTGTAAACAGTGAGAAATGCCTTCAATTCTATTACTGTAAACTGAGAGAAATGCCTTCAATTCTATTACTGTAAACTGTGAGAAATGCCTTCAATTCTATTTATGTCAACTGAGAAATGCCCTCAATTCTATTCCTGTAAACTGTGAGAAATGCCCTCAATTCTATTCCTGTCAACTGTGAGAAAAGCCTTCAATTCTATCGATGTAAACTGTGAGAAATGCCTTCAATTTTATCACTGTAAACTGTGAGAAATGCCATCAATTCTATCACTGTAAACTGTCAGAATTGCCTTCAATTCTATCACAGTAAACTGTGAGAAATGCCTTCAATTCTATTACTGTAAACTGTGAGAAATGCCTTCAATTCTATCACTGTAAACTGTGAGAAATGCCTTCAATTCTATTCCTGTAAACTGTGAGAAATGCCCTCAATTCTATCACTGTAAACGGTGAGAAAAGCCCTCAATTCCATCACTGTAAACGGTGAGAAATGCCCTCAATTCTATTCCTGTAAACTGTGAGAAATGCCCTCAATTCTATCAATGTAAACTGTGAGAAATGCCCTAAATTCTATTCCTGTAAATTGTGAGAAATGCCCCCAATTCTATTCTTATAAACTGTCAGAAATGCCCTCAATTCTATTACTGTAAACTGTGAGAATTGCCCTCAATTCTATTCCTGTAAACCGTAAGAAATGCCCTCAATTCTATTACTGTCAACTGTAAGAAATGCCCTCAATTCTATTACTGTAAACTGTGAGACATGCCCTCAATTCTCTCACTGAAAACTGTGAGAAATGCCTTCAATTCTATTTCTGTAAACTGTGAGTAAAGCCCTCAATTTTACTCCTGTAAACTGTAAGAAATGCCCTCAATTCTATTCCTGTAAACTGTGAGAAATGCCCTCAATTCTATTACTGTAAACTGTGAGAAATGCCCTCAATTCTATCACTGAAAACTGAGAGAAAGGCCTTCAATTCTAT
This sequence comes from Heterodontus francisci, assembly GCF_036365525.1. Classification (NCBI taxonomy): domain Eukaryota; kingdom Metazoa; phylum Chordata; class Chondrichthyes; order Heterodontiformes; family Heterodontidae; genus Heterodontus; species Heterodontus francisci. The sequence goes on along the minus strand of NC_090386.1, from coordinate 20,758,332 downwards.
TACTGTAAACTGTGAGAAATGCCCTCAATTCTATTACTGTAAACTGTGAGAAATGCCCTCAATTCTATCACTGAAAACTGAGAGAAATGCCTTCAATTCTATTACTGTAAACTGTGAGAAATGCCCTCAATTCTATTACTGTAAATTGTGAGAAATGCCTTCAATTCTATCACTGTAAAGTGTGAGAATTGCCTTCAATTCTATTACTGTAAACTGTGAGAAATGCCTTCAATTCTATCACTGTAAACTGTGAGAAATGCCTTCAATTCTATCACAGTAAACTGTGAGAAATGCCTTCAATTCTATCACTGTAAACTGTGAGAAATGCCTTCAATTCTATTCCTGTAAACTGTGAGAAATGCCCTCAATTCAATCACTGTAAACTGTGAGAAATGCCCTCAATTCTACTACTGTAAACTGTGAGAAATGCCCTCAATTCTATTACTGTAAAATGTGAGAAATGTCCTCAATTCTATTACTGTAAACTGTGAGAAATGCCCTCAATTCTATTACTGTAAACTGTGAGAAATGCCCTCAATTCTATCACTGTAAATTGTGAGAAATGCCTTCAATTCTATCACTGTAAACTGTGAGAATTGCCATCCATTCTATTACTGTAAACTGTGAGAAATGCCTTCAATTCTATCACTGTAAACTGTGAGAAATGCCTTCAATTCTATCACAGTAAACTGTGAGAAATGCCTTCAATTCTATCACTGTAAACTGTGAGAAATGCCTTCAATTCTATTCCTGTAAACTGTGAGAAATGCCCTCAATTCAATCACTGTAAACTGTGAGAAATGCCTTCAATTATATTACTGTAAACTGTGAGAAATGCCTTCAATTCTATTACTGTAAACTGTGAGAAATGCCTTCAATTCTATCACAGTAAACTGTGAGAAATGCCTTCAATTCTATCACTGTAAACTGTGAGAAATGCCTTCAATTCTATTCCTGTAAACTGTGAGAAATGCCTTCAATTCTATTTCTGTAAACTGTGAGAAATGCCCTCAATTCTATTACTGTAAACTGTGAGAAATGCCCTCAATTCTATTCCTGTAAACTGTGAGAAATGCCCTTAATTCTATCACTGTAAACTGTGAGAAAAGCCTTCAATTCTATTACAGTAAACTGTGAGAAATGCCTTCAATTCTATCACAGTAAACTGTGAGAAATGCCTTCAATTCTATCACTGTAAACTGTGAGAAATGCCTTCAATTCTATTCCTGTAAACTGTGAGAAATGCCCTTAATTCTATCACTGGAAACTGTGAGAAATGCCTTCAATTCTATCACTGAAAACTGTGAGAAATGCCTTCAATTCTATTACTGTAAACTGTGAGAAATGCCCTCAATTCTATTACTGTAAACTGTGAAAAATGCCCTCATTTCTATCACTTTAAACTGTGAGAAACGCCCTCAATTCTATTCCTGTAAACTGTGAGAAATGCCCTCAATTCTATTGCTGTAAACTGTGAGAAATGCCCTCAATTCTATCACTGAAAACTGAGAGAAATGCCCTCAATTCTATTACTGTAAACTGTGAGAAATGCCCTCAATTCTATCACTGAAAACTGAGAGAAAGGCCTTCAATTCTATTACTGTAAACTGTGAGAAATGCCCTCAATTCTATTACTATAAACTGTGAGAAATGCCCTCAATTCTATCACTGAAAACTGAGAGAAATGCCTTCAATTCTATTACTGTAAACTGTGAGAAATGCCCTCAATTCTATTACTGTAAACTGTGAAAAATGCCCTCAATTCTATCACTGTAAATTGTGAGAAATGCCTTCAATTCTATCACTGTAAAGTGTGAGAATTGCCTTCAATTCTATTACTGTAAACTGTGAGAAATGCCTTCAATTCTATCACTGTAAACTGTGAGAAATGCCTTCAATTCTATCACAGTTAACTGTGAGAAATGCCTTCAATTCTATCACTGTAAACTGTGAGAAATGCCTTCAATTCTATTCCTGTAAACTGTGAGAAATGCCCTCAATTCAATCACTGTAAACTGTGAGAAATGCCCTCAATTCTACTACTGTAAACTGTGAGAAATGCCCTCAATTCTATTACTGTAAACTGTGAGAAATGTCCTCAATTCTATTACTGTAACCTGTGAGAAATGCCCTCAATTCTATTACTGTAAACTGTGAGAAATGCCCTCAATTCTATCACTGTAAATTGTGAGAAATGCCTTCAATTCTATCACTGTAAACTGTGAGAATTGCCTTCAATTCTATCACTGTAAACTGTGAGAAATGCCTTCAATTCTATCACTGTAAACTGTGAGAAATGCCTTCAATTCTATCACTGTAAACTGTGAGAAATGCCTTCAATTCTATCACAGTAAACTGTGAGAAATGCCTTCAATTCTATCACTGTAAACTGTGAGAAATGCCTTCAATTCTATTCCTGTTAACTGTGAGAAATGCCCTCAATTCAATCACCGTAAACTGTGAGAAATGCCTTCAATTATATTACTGTAAAGTGTGAGAAATGCCTTCAATTCTATCACAGTAAACTGTGTGAAATGCCTTCAATTCTATCACTGTAAACTGTGAGAAATGCCTTCAATTCTATTCCTGTAAACTGTGAGAAATGCCCACAATTCAGTCACTGTAAACTGTGAGAAATGCCCTCAATTCTACTACTGTAAACTGTGAGAAATGCCCTCAATTCTATCACTGAAAACTGAGAGAAATGCCTTCAATTCTATCACTGTAAACTGTGAGAAATGTCCTCAATTCTATTACTGCAAACTGTGAGAAATGCCCTCAATTCTATCACTGAAAACTGAGAGAAATGCCTTCAATTCTATTACTGTAAACTGTGAGAAATGCCCTCAATTCTATTACTGTAAACTGTGAGAAATGCCCTCAATTCTATCACTGTAAATTGTGAGAAATGCCTTCAATTCTATCACTGTAAAGTGTGAGAATTGCCTTCAATTCTATTACTGTAAACTGAGAAATGCCTTCAATTCTATCACTGTAAACTGTGAGAAATGCCTTCAATTCTATCACAGTAAACTGTGAGAAATGCCTTCAATTCTATCACTGTAAACTGTGAGAAATGGCTTCAATTCTATTCCTGTAAACTGTGAGAAATGCCCTCAATTCAATCACTGTAAACTGTGAGAAATGCCTTCAATTCTATTCCTGTAAACTGTGAGAAATGCCTTCAATTCTATTTCTGTAAACTGTGAGAAATGCCCCCAATTCTATTCCTATAAACTGTGAGAAATGCCCTCAATTCTATTACTGTAAACTGTGAGAAATGCCTTCATTTCTATTTCTGTAAACAGTGAGAAATGCCTTCAATTCTATTACTGTAAACTGAGAGAAATGCCTTCAATTCTATTACTGTAAACTGTGAGAAATGCCTTCAATTCTATTTATGTCAACTGAGAAATGCCCTCAATTCTATTCCTGTAAACTGTGAGAAATGCCCTCAATTCTATTCCTGTCAACTGTGAGAAAAGCCTTCAATTCTATCGATGTAAACTGTGAGAAATGCCTTCAATTTTATCACTGTAAACTGTGAGAAATGCCATCAATTCTATCACTGTAAACTGTCAGAATTGCCTTCAATTCTATCACAGTAAACTGTGAGAAATGCCTTCAATTCTATTACTGTAAACTGTGAGAAATGCCTTCAATTCTATCACTGTAAACTGTGAGAAATGCCTTCAATTCTATTCCTGTAAACTGTGAGAAATGCCCTCAATTCTATCACTGTAAACGGTGAGAAAAGCCCTCAATTCCATCACTGTAAACGGTGAGAAATGCCCTCAATTCTATTCCTGTAAACTGTGAGAAATGCCCTCAATTCTATCAATGTAAACTGTGAGAAATGCCCTAAATTCTATTCCTGTAAATTGTGAGAAATGCCCCCAATTCTATTCTTATAAACTGTCAGAAATGCCCTCAATTCTATTACTGTAAACTGTGAGAATTGCCCTCAATTCTATTCCTGTAAACCGTAAGAAATGCCCTCAATTCTATTACTGTCAACTGTAAGAAATGCCCTCAATTCTATTACTGTAAACTGTGAGACATGCCCTCAATTCTCTCACTGAAAACTGTGAGAAATGCCTTCAATTCTATTTCTGTAAACTGTGAGTAAAGCCCTCAATTTTACTCCTGTAAACTGTAAGAAATGCCCTCAATTCTATTCCTGTAAACTGTGAGAAATGCCCTCAATTCTATTACTGTAAACTGTGAGAAATGCCCTCAATTCTATCACTGAAAACTGAGAGAAAGGCCTTCAATTCTATTACTGTAAACTGTGAGAAATGCCCTCAATTCTATTACTGTAAACTGTGAGAAATGCCCTCAATTCTATCACTGAAAACTGAGAGAAATGCCTTCAATTCTATTACTGTAAACTGTGAGAAATGCCCTCAATTCTATTACTGTAAATTGTGAGAAATGCCTTCAATTCTATCACTGTAAAGTGTGAGAATTGCCTTCAATTCTATTACTGTAAACTGTGAGAAATGCCTTCAATTCTATCACTGTAAACTGTGAGAAATGCCTTCAATTCTATCACAGTAAACTGTGAGAAATGCCTTCAATTCTATCACTGTAAACTGTGAGAAATGCCTTCAATTCTATTCCTGTAAACTGTGAGAAATGCCCTCAATTCAATCACTGTAAACTGTGAGAAATGCCCTCAATTCTACTACTGTAAACTGTGAGAAATGCCCTCAATTCTATTACTGTAAAATGTGAGAAATGTCCTCAATTCTATTACTGTAAACTGTGAGAAATGCCCTCAATTCTATTACTGTAAACTGTGAGAAATGCCCTCAATTCTATCACTGTAAATTGTGAGAAATGCCTTCAATTCTATCACTGTAAACTGTGAGAATTGCCATCCATTCTATTACTGTAAACTGTGAGAAATGCCTTCAATTCTATCACTGTAAACTGTGAGAAATGCCTTCAATTCTATCACAGTAAACTGTGAGAAATGCCTTCAATTCTATCACTGTAAACTGTGAGAAATGCCTTCAATTCTATTCCTGTAAACTGTGAGAAATGCCCTCAATTCAATCACTGTAAACTGTGAGAAATGCCTTCAATTATATTACTGTAAACTGTGAGAAATGCCTTCAATTCTATTACTGTAAACTGTGAGAAATGCCTTCAATTCTATCACAGTAAACTGTGAGAAATGCCTTCAATTCTATCACTGTAAACTGTGAGAAATGCCTTCAATTCTATTCCTGTAAACTGTGAGAAATGCCTTCAATTCTATTTCTGTAAACTGTGAGAAATGCCCTCAATTCTATTACTGTAAACTGTGAGAAATGCCCTCAATTCTATTCCTGTAAACTGTGAGAAATGCCCTTAATTCTATCACTGTAAACTGTGAGAAAAGCCTTCAATTCTATTACAGTAAACTGTGAGAAATGCCTTCAATTCTATCACAGTAAACTGTGAGAAATGCCTTCAATTCTATCACTGTAAAATGTGAGAAATGCCTTCAATTCTATTCCTGTAAACTGTGAGAAATGCCCTTAATTCTATCACTGGAAACTGTGAGAAATGCCTTCAATTCTATCACTGAAAACTGTGAGAAATGCCTTCAATTCTATTACTGTAAACTGTGAGAAATGCCCTCAATTCTATTACTGTAAACTGTGAAAAATGCCCTCATTTCTATCACTTTAAACTGTGAGAAACGCCCTCAATTCTATTCCTGTAAACTGTGAGAAATGCCCTCAATTCTATTGCTGTAAACTGTGAGAAATGCCCTCAATTCTATCACTGAAAACTGAGAGAAATGCCTTCAATTCTATTACTGTAAACTGTGAGAAATGCCCTCAATTCTATTACTGTAAACTGTGAGAAATGCCCTCTATTCTATCACTGTAAAATGTGAGAAATGCCCTCAATTCTATTACTGTTAACAGTGAGAAATGCCTTCAATTCCATCACTGAAAACTGAGAGAAATGCCTTCAATTCTATTACTGTAAACTGTGAGAAATGTCCTCAATTCTATTACTGTAAACTGTGAGAAATGCCCTCAATTCTATTACTGTAAACTGTGAGAAATGCCCTCAATTCTATCACTGAAAACTGAGAGAAAGGCCTTCAATTCTATTACTGTAAACTGTGAGAAATGCCCTCAATTCTATTACTGTAAACTGTGAGAAATGCCCACAATTCTATCACTGAAAACTGAGAGAAATGCCTTCAATTCTATTACTGTAAACTGTGAGAAATGCCCTCAATTCTATTACTGTAAACTGTGAAAAATGCCCTCATTTCTATCACTGTAAATTGTGAGAAATGCCTTCAATTCGATCACTGTAAAGTGTGAGAAATGCCTTCAATTCTATTCCTGTAATCTGTGAGAAATGCCTTCAATTCTATCACTGTAAACTGTGAGAAATGCCTTCAATTCTATCACAGTAAACTGTGAGAAATGCCTTCAATTCTATCACTGTAAACTGTGAGAAATGCCTTCAATTCTATTCCTGTAAACTGTGAGAAATGCCCTCAATTCAATCACTGTAAACTGTGAGAAATGCCCTCAATTCTACTACTGTAAACTGTGAGAAATGCCCTCAATTCTATCACTGAAAACTGAGAGAAATGCCTTCAATTCTATTACTGTAAACTGTGAGAAATGTCCTCAATTCTATCACTGTAAACTGTGAGAAATGCCCTCAATTCAATCACTGTAAACTGTGAGAAATGCCCTCAATTCTACTACTGTAAACTGTGAGAAATGCCCTCAATTCTATCACTGAAAACTGAGAGAAATGCCTTCAATTCTATTACTGTAAACTGTGAGAAATGCCCTCAATTCTATCACTGAAAACTTGGAGAAATGCCTTCAATTCTATTCCTGTAAACTGTGAGAAATGCCCTCAATTCAATCACTGTAAACTGTGAGAAATGCCCTCAATTCTACTACTGTAAACTGTGAGAAATGCCCTCAATTCTATTACTGTAAACTGTGAGAAATGTCCTCAATTCTATTACTGTAAACTGTGAGAAATGCCCTCAATTCTATTACTGTAAACTGTGAGAAATGCCCTCAATTCTATCACTGTAAATTGTGAGAAATGCCTTCAATTCTATCACTGTAAACTGTGAGAATTGCCATCCATTCTATTACTGTAAACTGTGAGAAATGCCTTCAATTCTATCACAGTAAACTGTGAGAAATGCCTTCAATTCTATCACTGTAAACTGTGAGAAATGCCTTCAATTCTATTCCTGTAAACTGTGAGAAATGCCCTCAATTCAATCACTGTAAACTGTGAGAAATGCCTTCAATTATATTACTGTAAACTGTGAGAAATGCCTTCAATTCTATTACTGTAAACTGTGAGAAATGCCTTCAATTCTATCACAGTAAACTGTGAGAAATGCCTTCAATTCTATCACTGTAAACTGTGAGAAATGCCTTCAATTCTATTCCTGTAAACTGTGAGAAATGCCCTTAATTCTATCACTGGAAACTGTGAGAAATGCCTTCAATTCTATCACTGTAAACTGTGAGAAATGCCCTCAATTCAATCACTGTAAACTGTGAGAAATGCCCTCAATTCTACTACTGTAAACTGTGAGAAATGCCCTCAGTTCTATCACTGAAAACTGAGAGAAATGCCTTCAATTCTATTACTGTAAACTGTGAGAAATACCCTCAATTCTATCACTGAAAACTGAGAGAAATGCCTTCAATTCTATTACTGTAAACTGTGAGAAATGCCCTCAATTCTATTACTGTAAACTGTGAGAAATGCCCTCAATTCTATCACTTTAAACTGTGAGAAATGCCCTCAATTCTATTCCTGTAAACTGTGAGAAATGCCCTCAATTCTATTGCTGTAAACTGTGAGAAATGCCCTCAATTCTATCACTGAAAACTGAGAGAAATGCCTTCAATTCTATTACTGTAAACTGTGAGAAATGCCCTCAATTCTATTACTGTAAACTGTGAGAAATGCCCTCTATTCTATCACTGTAAAATGTGAGAAATGCCCTCAATTCTATTACTGTTAACAGTGAGAAATGCCTTCAATTCCATCACTGAAAACTGAGATAAATGCCTTCAATTCTATTACTGTAAACTGTGAGAAATGTCCTCAATTCTATTACTGTAAACTGTGAGAAATGCCCTCAATTCTATTACTGTAAACTGTGAGAAATGCCCTCAATTCAATCACTGTAAACTGTGAGAAATGCCCTCAATTCTACTACTGTAAACTGTGAGAAATGCCCTCAATTCTATCACTGAAAACTGAGAGAAATGCCTTCAATTCTATTACTGTAAACTGTGAGAAATGTCCTCAATTCTATCACTGTAAACTGTGAGAAATGCCCTCAATTCAATCACTGTAAACTGTGAGAAATGCCCTCAATTCTACTACTGTAAACTGTGAGAAATGCCCTCAATTCTATCACTGAAAACTGAGAGAAATGCCTTCAATTCTATTACTGTAAACTGTGAGAAATGCCCTCAATTCTATCACTGAAAACTGAGAGAAATGCCTTCAATTCTATTACTGTAAACTGTGAGAAATGCCCTCAATTCTATCACTGAAAACTGAGAGAAATGCCTTCAATTCTATTACTGTAAACTGTGAGAAATGCCCTCAATTCTATTACTGTAAACTGTGAGAAATGCCCTCAATTCTATCACTGTAAAGTGTGAGAATTGCCTTCAATTCTACTACTGTAAACTGTGAGAAATGCCTTCAATTCTATCACTGTAAACTGTGAGGAATGCCTTCAATTCTATCACTGTAAACTGTGAGAAATGCCTTCAATTCTATCACAGTAAACTGTGAGAAATGCCTTCAATTCTATCACTGTAAACTGTGAGAAATGCCTTCAATTCTATTCCTGTAAACTGTGAGAAATGCCATCACTTCAATCACTGCAAACTGTGAGAAATGCCTTCAATTATATTACTGTAAACTGTGAGAAATGCCTTCAATTCTATTACTGTAAACTGTGAGAAATGCCTTCAATTCAATCACTGTAAACTGTGAGAAATGCCTTCAATTCTATTACTGTAAACTGTGAGAAATGCCCTCAATTCAATCACTGTAAACTGTGAGAAATGCCTTCAATTATATTACTGTAAACTGTGAGAAATGTCCTCAATTCTATTACTGCAAACTGTGAGAAATGCCCTCAATTCTATCACTGAAAACTGAGAGAAATGCCTTCAATTCTATTACTGTAAACTGTGAGAAATGCCCTCAATTCTATTACTGTAAACTGTGAGAAATGCCCTCAATTCTATCACTGTAAATTGTGAGAAATGCCTTCAATTCTATCACTGTAAACTGTGAGAAATGCCTTCAATTCTATCACTGTAAACTGTGAGAAATGCCTTCAATTCTATCACAGTAAACTGTGAGAAATGCCTTCAATTCTATCACTGTAAACTGTGAGAAATGCCTTCAATTCTATTCCTGTAAACTGTGAGAAATGCCCTCAATTCAATCACTGTAAACTGTGAGAAATGCCTTCAATTATATTACTGTAAACTGTGAGAAATGCCTTCAATTCTATTACTGTAAACTGTGAGAAATGCCTTCAATTCTATCACAGTAAACTGTGAGAAATGCCTTCAATTCTATCACTGTAAACTGCGAGAAATGCCTTCAATTCTATTCCTGTAAACTGTGAGAAATGCCTTCAATTCTATTTCTGTAAACTGTGAGAAGTGCCCTTAATTCTATCACTGTAAACTGCGAGAAATGCCTTCAATTCTATTTCTGTAAACTGTGAGAAATGCCCTCAATTCTCTTACTGTAAACTGTGAGAAATGCCCTCAATTCTATTCCTGTATACTGTGAGAAATGCCCTTAATTCTATCACTGTAAACTGTGAGAAAAGCCTTCAATTCTATTTCTCTAAACTGTGAGAAATGCCCTCAATTCTATTACAGTAAACTGTGAGAAATGCCTTCAATTCTATCACAGTAAACTGTGAGAAATGCCTTCAATTCTATCACTGTAAACTGTGAGAAATGCCTTCAATTCTATTCCTGTAAACTGTGAGAAATGCCTCAATTCTATTACTGTAAACTGTGAGAAATGCCCTCAATTCAATCACTGTAAACTGTGAGAAATGCCCTCAATTCAATCACTGTTATCTGTGCGAACTGTCTTCAATTCTATCAATGTAAACTGTGAGAAATGCCCTTCATTCTCTTCCTGTAAACTGTGAGAAATGCCCCCAATTCTATTCCTATAAACTGTGAGAAATGCCCTCAATTCTATTACTGTAAACTGTGAGAAATGCCTTCATTTCTATTTCTGTAAACAGTGAGAAATGCCTTCAATTCCATTACTGTAAACTGAGAGAAATGCCTTCAATTCTATTACTGTAAACTGTGAGAAATGCCTTCAATTCTATTTATGTCAACTGAGAAATGCCCTCAATTCTATTCCTGTAAACTGTGAGAAATGCCCTCAATTCTATTCCTGTCAACTGTGAGAAAAGCCTTCAATTCTATCGATGTAAACTGTGAGAAATGCCTTCAATTCTATCACTGTAAACTGTGAGAAATGCCTTCAATTCTATCACTGTAAACTGTGAGAAATGCCTTCAATTCTATTCCTGTAAACTGTGAGAAATGCCTTCAATTCTATTACTGTAAACTGTGAGAAATGCCTTCAATTCTATCACAGTAAACTGTGAGAAATGCCTTCAATTCTATCACTGTAAACTGTGAGAAATGCCTTCAATTCTATTCCTGTAAACTGTGAGAAATGCCCTTAATTCTATCACTGGAAACTGTGAGAAATGCCTTCAATTCTATCACTGTAAACTGTGAGAAATGCCCTCAATTCAATCACTGTAAACTGTGAGAAATGCCCTCAATTCTACTACTGTAAACTGTGAGAAATGCCCTCAGTTCTATCACTGAAAACTGAGAGAAATGCCTTCAATTCTATTACTGTAAACTGTGAGAAATACCCTCAATTCTATCACTGAAAACTGAGAGAAATGCCTTCAATTCTATTACTGTAAACTGTGAGAAATGCCCTCAATTCTATTACTGTAAACTGTGAGAAATGCCCTCAATTCTATCACTTTAAACTGTGAGAAATGCCCTCAATTCTATTCCTGTAAACTGTGAGAAATGCCCTCAATTCTATTGCTGTAAACTGTGAGAAATGCCCTCAATTCTATCACTGAAAACTGAGAGAAATGCCTTCAATTCTATCACTGTAAACTGCGAGAAATGCCTTCAATTCTATTCCTGTAAACTGTGAGAAATGCCTTCAATTCTATTTCTGTAAACTGTGAGAAGTGCCCTTAATTCTATCACTGTAAACTGCGAGAAATGCCTTCAATTCTATTTCTGTAAACTGTGAGAAATGCCCTCAATTCTCTTACTGTAAACTGTGAGAAATGCCCTCAATTCTATTCCTGTATACTGTGAGAAATGCCCTTAATTCTATCACTGTAAACTGTGAGAAAAGCCTTCAATTCTATTTCTCTAAACTGTGAGAAATGCCCTCAATTCTATTACAGTAAACTGTGAGAAATGCCTTCAATTCTATCACAGTAAACTGTGAGAAATGCCTTCAATTCTATCACTGTAAACTGTGAGAAATGCCTTCAATTCTATTCCTGTAAACTGTGAGAAATGCCTCAATTCTATTACTGTAAACTGTGAGAAATGCCCTCAATTCAATCACTGTAAACTGTGAGAAATGCCCTCAATTCAATCACTGTTATCTGTGCGAACTGTCTTCAATTCTATCAATGTAAACTGTGAGAAATGCCCTTCATTCTCTTCCTGTAAACTGTGAGAAATGCCCCCAATTCTATTCCTATAAACTGTGAGAAATGCCCTCAATTCTATTACTGTAAACTGTGAGAAATGCCTTCATTTCTATTTCTGTAAACAGTGAGAAATGCCTTCAATTCCATTACTGTAAACTGAGAGAAATGCCTTCAATTCTATTACTGTAAACTGTGAGAAATGCCTTCAATTCTATTTATGTCAACTGAGAAATGCCCTCAATTCTATTCCTGTAAACTGTGAGAAATGCCCTCAATTCTATTCCTGTCAACTGTGAGAAAAGCCTTCAATTCTATCGATGTAAACTGTGAGAAATGCCTTCAATTCTATCACTGTAAACTGTGAGAAATGCCTTCAATTCTATCACTGTAAACTGTGAGAAATGCCTTCAATTCTATTCCTGTAAACTGTGAGAAATGCCTTCAATTCTATTACTGTAAACTGTGAGAAATGCCTTCAATTCTATCACAGTAAACTGTGAGAAATGCCTTCAATTCTATCACTGTAAACTGTGAGAAATGCCTTCAATTCTATTCCTGTAAACTGTGAGAAATGCCCTTAATTCTATCACTGGAAACTGTGAGAAATGCCTTCAATTCTATCACTGTAAACTGTGAGAAATGCCCTCAATTCAATCACTGTAAACTGTGAGAAATGCCCTCAATTCTACTACTGTAAACTGTGAGAAATGCCCTCAGTTCTATCACTGAAAACTGAGAGAAATGCCTTCAATTCTATTACTGTAAACTGTGAGAAATACCCTCAATTCTATCACTGAAAACTGAGAGAAATGCCTTCAATTCTATTACTGTAAACTGTGAGAAATGCCCTCAATTCTATTACTGTAAACTGTGAGAAATGCCCTCAATTCTATCACTTTAAACTGTGAGAAATGCCCTCAATTCTATTCCTGTAAACTGTGAGAAATGCCCTCAATTCTATTGCTGTAAACTGTGAGAAATGCCCTCAATTCTATCACTGAAAACTGAGAGAAATGCCTTCAATTCTATTACTGTAAACTGTGAGAAATGCCCTCAATTCTATTACTGTAAACTGTGAGAAATGCCCTCTATTCTATCACTGTAAAATGTGAGAAATGCCCTCAATTCTATTACTGTTAACAGTGAGAAATGCCTTCAATTCCATCACTGAAAACTGAGATAAATGCCTTCAATTCTATTACTGTAAACTGTGAGAAATGTCCTCAATTCTATTACTGTAAACTGTGAGAAATGCCCTCAATTCTATTACTGTAAACTGTGAGAAATGCCCTCAATTCAATCACTGTAAACTGTGAGAAATGCCCTCAATTCTAGTACTGTAAACTGTGAGAAATGCCCTCAATTCTATCACTGAAAACTGAGAGAAATGCCTTCAATTCTATTACTGTAAACTGTGAGAAATGTCCTCAATTCTATCACTGTAAACTGTGAGAAATGCCCTCAATTCAATCACTGTAAACTGTGAGAAATGCCCTCAATTCTACTACTGTAAACTGTGAGAAATGCCCTCAATTCTATCACTGAAAACTGAGAGAAATGCCTTCAATTCTATTACTGTAAACTGTGAGAAATGCCCTCAATTCTATCACTGAAAACTGAGAGAAATGCCTTCAATTCTATTACTGTAAACTGTGAGAAATGCCCTCAATTCTATCACTGAAAACTGAGAGAAATGCCTTCAATTCTATTACTGTAAACTGTGAGAAATGCCCTCAATTCTATTACTGTAAACTGTGAGAAATGCCCTCAATTCTATCACTGTAAATTGTGAGAAATGCCTTCAATTCTATCACTGTAAAGTGTGAGAATTGCCTTCAATTCTACTACTGTAAACTGTGAGAAATGCCTTCAATTCTATCACTGTAAACTGTGAGGAATGCCTTCAATTCTATCACTGTAAACTGTGAGAAATGCCCTCAATTCTATCACTGAAAACTGAGAGAAATGCCTTCAATTCTATTACTGTAAACTGTGAGAAATGCCCTCAATTCTATTTCTGTAAACTGTGAAAAATGCCCTCAATTCTATCACTGTAAATTGTGAGAAATGCCTTCAATTCTAGCACTGTAAAGTGTGAGAAATGCCTTCAATTCTATTCCTGTAAACTGTGAGAAATGCCTCAATTCTATTACTGTAAACTGTGAGAAATGCCCTCAATTCAATCACTGTAAACTGTGAGAAATGCCCTCAATTCAATCACTGTTATCTGTGCGAACTGTCTTCAATTCTATCAATGTAAACTGTGAGAAATGCCCTTCATTCTCTTCCTGTAAACTGTGAGAAATGCCCCCAATTCTATTCCTATAAACTGTGAGAAATGCCCTCAATTCTATTACTGTAAACTGTGAGAAATGCCTTCATTTCTATTTCTGTAAACAGTGAGAAATGCCTTCAATTCCATTACTGTAAACTGAGAGAAATGCCTTCAATTCTATTACTGTAAACTGTGAGAAATGCCTTCAATTCTATTTATGTCAACTGAGAAATGCCCTCAATTCTATTCCTGTAAACTGTGAGAAATGCCCTCAATTCTATTCCTGTCAACTGTGAGAAAAGCCTTCAATTCTATCGATGTAAACTGTGAGAAATGCCTTCAATTCTATCACTGTAAACTGTGAGAAATGCCTTCAATTCTATCACTGTAAACTGTGAGAAATGCCTTCAATTCTATTCCTGTAAACTGTGAGAAATGCCTTCAATTCTATTACTGTAAACTGTGAGAAATGCCTTCAATTCTATCACAGTAAACTGTGAGAAATGCCTTCAATTCTATCACTGTAAACTGTGAGAAATGCCTTCAATTCTATTCCTGTAAACTGTGAGAAATGCCCTTAATTCTATCACTGGAAACTGTGAGAAATGCCTTCAATTCTATCACTGTAAACTGTGAGAAATGCCCTCAATTCAATCACTGTAAACTGTGAGAAATGCCCTCAATTCTACTTCTGTAAACTGTGAGAAATGCCCTCAGTTCTATCACTGAAAACTGAGAGAAATGCCTTCAATTCTATTACTGTAAACTGTGAGAAATACCCTCAATTCTATCACTGAAAACTGAGAGAAATGCCTTCAATTCTATTACTGTAAACTGTGAGAAATGCCCTCAATTCTATTACTGTAAACTGTGAGAAATGCCCTCAATTCTATCACTTTAAACTGTGAGAAATGCCCTCAATTCTATTCCTGTAAACTGTGAGAAATGCCCTCAATTCTATTGCTGTAAACTGTGAGAAATGCCCTCAATTCTATCACTGAAAACTGAGAGAAATGCCTTCAATTCTATTACTGTAAACTGTGAGAAATGCCCTCAATTCTATTACTGTAAACTGTGAGAAATGCCCTCTATTCTATCACTGTAAAATGTGAGAAATGCCCTCAATTCTATTACTGTTAACAGTGAGAAATGCCTTCAATTCCATCACTGAAAACTGAGATAAATGCCTTCAATTCTATTACTGTAAACTGTGAGAAATGTCCTCAATTCTATTACTGTAAACTGTGAGAAATGCCCTCAATTCTATTACTGTAAACTGTGAGAAATGCCCTCAATTCAATCACTGTAAACTGTGAGAAATGCCCTCAATTCTACTACTGTAAACTGTGAGAAATGCCCTCAATTCTATCACTGAAAACTGAGAGAAATGCCTTCAATTCTATTACTGTAAACTGTGAGAAATGTCCTCAATTCTATCACTGTAAACTGTGAGAAATGCCCTCAATTCAATCACTGTAAACTGTGAGAAATGCCCTCAATTCTACTACTGTAAACTGTGAGAAATGCCCTCAATTCTATCACTGAAAACTGAGAGAAATGCCTTCAATTCTATTACTGTAAACTGTGAGAAATGCCCTCAATTCTATCACTGAAAACTGAGAGAAATGCCTTCAATTCTATTACTGTAAACTGTGAGAAATGCCCTCAATTCTATCACTGAAAACTGAGAGAAATGCCTTCAATTCTATTACTGTAAACTGTGAGAAATGCCCTCAATTCTATTACTGTAAACTGTGAGAAATGCCCTCAATTCTATCACTGTAAATTGTGAGAAATGCCTTCAATTCTATCACTGTAAAGTGTGAGAATTGCCTTCAATTCTACTACTGTAAACTGTGAGAAATGCCTTCAATTCTATCACTGTAAACTGTGAGGAATGCCTTCAATTCTATCACTGTAAACTGTGAGAAATGCCTTCAATTCTATCACAGTAAACTGTGAGAAATGCCTTCAATTCTATCACTGTAAACTGTGAGAAATGCCTTCAATTCTATTCCTGTAAACTGTGAGAAATGCCATCAATTCAATCACTGTAAACTGTGAGAAATGCCTTCAATTATATTACTGTAAACTGTGAGAAATGCCTTCAATTCTATTACTGTAAACTGTGAGAAATGCCTTCAATTCAATCACTGTAAACTGTGAGAAATGCCTTCAATTCTATTACTGTAAACTGTGAGAAATGCCCTCAATTCAATCACTGTAAACTGTGAGAAATGCCTTCAATTATATTACTGTAAACTGTGAGAAATGTCCTCAATTCTATTACTGCAAACTGTGAGAAATGCCCTCAATTCTATCACTGAAAACTGAGAGAAATGCCCTCAATTCTATTACTGTAAACTGTGAGAAATGCCCTCAATTCTATTACTGTAAACTGTGAGAAATGCCCTCAATTCTATCACTGTAAATTGTGAGAAATGCCTTCAATTCTATCACTGTAAACTGTGAGAAATGCCTTCAATTCTATCACTGTAAACTGTGAGAAATGCCTTCAATTCTATCACAGTAAACTGTGAGAAATGCCTTCAATTCTATCACTGTAAACTGTGAGAAATGCCTTCAATTCTATTCCTGTAAACTGTGAGAAATGCCCTCAATTCAATCACTGTAAACTGTGAGAAATGCCTTCAATTATATTACTGTAAACTGTGAGAAATGCCTTCAATTCTATTACTGTAAACTGTGAGAAATGCCTTCAATTCTATCACAGTAAACTGTGAGAAATGCCTTCAATTCTATCACTGTAAACTGCGAGAAATGCCTTCTATTCTATTCCTGTAAACTGTGAGAAATGCCTTCAATTCTATTTCTGTAAACTGTGAGAAGTGCCCTTAATTCTATCACTGTAAACTGCGAGAAATGCCTTCAATTCTATTTCTGTAAACTGTGAGAAATGCCCTCAATTCTCTTACTGTAAACTGTGAGAAATGCCCTCAATTCTATTCCTGTATACTGTGAGAAATGCCCTTAATTCTATCACTGTAAACTGTGAGAAAAGCCTTCAATTCTATTTCTCTAAACTGTGAGAAATGCCCTCAATTCTATTACAGTAAACTGTGAGAAATGCCTTCAATTCTATCACAGTAAACTGTGAGAAATGCCTTCAATTCTATCACTGTAAACTGTGAGAAATGCCTTCAATTCTATTCCTGTAAACTGTGAGAAATGCCTCAATTCTATTACTGTAAACTGTGAGAAATGCCCTCAATTCAATCACTGTAAACTGTGAGAAATGCCCTCAATTCAATCACTGTTATCTGTGCGAACTGTCTTCAATTCTATCAATGTAAACTGTGAGAAATGCCCTTCATTCTCTTCCTGTAAACTGTGAGAAATGCCCCCAATTCTATTCCTATAAACTGTGAGAAATGCCCTCAATTCTATTACTGTAAACTGTGAGAAATGCCTTCATTTCTATTTCTGTAAACAGTGAGAAATGCCTTCAATTCCATTACTGTAAACTGAGAGAAATGCCTTCAATTCTATTACTGTAAACTGTGAGAAATGCCTTCAATTCTATTTATGTCAACTGAGAAATGCCCTCAATTCTATTCCTGTAAACTGTGAGAAATGCCCTCAATTCTATTCCTGTCAACTGTGAGAAAAGCCTTCAATTCTATCGATGTAAACTGTGAGAAATGCCTTCAATTCTATCACTGTAAACTGTGAGAAATGCCTTCAATTCTATCACTGTAAACTGTGAGAAATGCCTTCAATTCTATTCCTGTAAACTGTGAGAAATGCCTTCAATTCTATTACTGTAAACTGTGAGAAATGCCTTCAATTCTATCACAGTAAACTGTGAGAAATGCCTTCAATTCTATCACTGTAAACTGTGAGAAATGCCTTCAATTCTATTCCTGTAAACTGTGAGAAATGCCCTTAATTCTATCACTGGAAACTGTGAGAAATGCCTTCAATTCTATCACTGTAAACTGTGAGAAATGCCCTCAATTCAATCACTGTAAACTGTGAGAAATGCCCTCAATTCTACTACTGTAAACTGTGAGAAATGCCCTCAGTTCTATCACTGAAAACTGAGAGAAATGCCTTCAATTCTATTACTGTAAACTGTGAGAAATACCCTCAATTCTATCACTGAAAACTGAGAGAAATGCCTTCAATTCTATTACTGTAAACTGTGAGAAATGCCCTCAATTCTATTACTGTAAACTGTGAGAAATGCCCTCAATTCTATCACTTTAAACTGTGAGAAATGCCCTCAATTCTATTCCTGTAAACTGTGAGAAATGCCCTCAATTCTATTGCTGTAAACTGTGAGAAATGCCCTCAATTCTATCACTGAAAACTGAGAGAAATGCCTTCAATTCTATTACTGTAAACTGTGAGAAATGCCCTCAATTCTATTACTGTAAACTGTGAGAAATGCCCTCTATTCTATCACTGTAAAATGTGAGAAATGCCCTCAATTCTATTACTGTTAACAGTGAGAAATGCCTTCAATTCCATCACTGAAAACTGAGATAAATGCCTTCAATTCTATTACTGTAAACTGTGAGAAATGTCCTCAATTCTATTACTGTAAACTGTGAGAAATGCCCTCAATTCTATTACTGTAAACTGCGAGAAATGCCTTCTATTCTATTCCTGTAAACTGTGAGAAATGCCTTCAATTCTATTTCTGTAAACTGTGAGAAGTGCCCTTAATTCTATCACTGTAAACTGCGAGAAATGCCTTCAATTCTATTTCTGTAAACTGTGAGAAATGCCCTCAATTCTCTTACTGTAAACTGTGAGAAATGCCCTCAATTCTATTCCTGTATACTGTGAGAAATGCCCTTAATTCTATCACTGTAAACTGTGAGAAAAGCCTTCAATTCTATTTCTCTAAACTGTGAGAAATGCCCTCAATTCTATTACAGTAAACTGTGAGAAATGCCTTCAATTCTATCACAGTAAACTGTGAGAAATGCCTTCAATTCTATCACTGTAAACTGTGAGAAATGCCTTCAATTCTATTCCTGTAAACTGTGAGAAATGCCTCAATTCTATTACTGTAAACTGTGAGAAATGCCCTCAATTCAATCACTGTAAACTGTGAGAAATGCCCTCAATTCAATCACTGTTATCTGTGCGAACTGTCTTCAATTCTATCAATGTAAACTGTGAGAAATGCCCTTCATTCTCTTCCTGTAAACTGTGAGAAATGCCCCCAATTCTATTCCTATAAACTGTGAGAAATGCCCTCAATTCTATTACTGTAAACTGTGAGAAATGCCTTCATTTCTATTTCTGTAAACAGTGAGAAATGCCTTCAATTCCATTACTGTAAACTGAGAGAAATGCCTTCAATTCTATTACTGTAAACTGTGAGAAATGCCTTCAATTCTATTTATGTCAACTGAGAAATGCCCTCAATTCTATTCCTGTAAACTGTGAGAAATGCCCTCAATTCTATTCCTGTCAACTGTGAGAAAAGCCTTCAATTCTATCGATGTAAACTGTGAGAAATGCCTTCAATTCTATCACTGTAAACTGTGAGAAATGCCTTCAATTCTATCACTGTAAACTGTGAGAAATGCCTTCAATTCTATTCCTGTAAACTGTGAGAAATGCCTTCAATTCTATTACTGTAAACTGTGAGAAATGCCTTCAATTCTATCACAGTAAACTGTGAGAAATGCCTTCAATTCTATCACTGTAAACTGTGAGAAATGCCTTCAATTCTATTCCTGTAAACTGTGAGAAATGCCCTTAATTCTATCACTGGAAACTGTGAGAAATGCCTTCAATTCTATCACTGTAAACTGTGAGAAATGCCCTCAATTCAATCACTGTAAACTGTGAGAAATGCCCTCAATTCTACTACTGTAAACTGTGAGAAATGCCCTCAGTTCTATCACTGAAAACTGAGAGAAATGCCTTCAATTCTATTACTGTAAACTGTGAGAAATACCCTCAATTCTATCACTGAAAACTGAGAGAAATGCCTTCAATTCTATTACTGTAAACTGTGAGAAATGCCCTCAATTCTATTACTGTAAACTGTGAGAAATGCCCTCAATTCTATCACTTTAAACTGTGAGAAATGCCCTCAATTCTATTCCTGTAAACTGTGAGAAATGCCCTCAATTCTATTGCTGTAAACTGTGAGAAATGCCCTCAATTCTATCACTGAAAACTGAGAGAAATGCCTTCAATTCTATTACTGTAAACTGTGAGAAATGCCCTCAATTCTATTACTGTAAACTGTGAGAAATGCCCTCTATTCTATCACTGTAAAATGTGAGAAATGCCCTCAATTCTATTACTGTTAACAGTGAGAAATGCCTTCAATTCCATCACTGAAAACTGAGATAAATGCCTTCAATTCTATTACTGTAAACTGTGAGAAATGTCCTCAATTCTATTACTGTAAACTGTGAGAAATGCCCTCAATTCTATTACTGTAAACTGTGAGAAATGCCCTCAATTCAATCACTGTAAACTGTGAGAAATGCCCTCAATTCTACTACTGTAAACTGTGAGAAATGCCCTCAATTCTATCACTGAAAACTGAGAGAAATGCCTTCAATTCTATTACTGTAAACTGTGAGAAATGTCCTCAATTCTATCACTGTAAACTGTGAGAAATGCCCTCAATTCAATCACTGTAAACTGTGAGAAATGCCCTCAATTCTACTACTGTAAACTGTGAGAAATGCCCTCAATTCTATCACTGAAAACTGAGAGAAATGCCTTCAATTCTATTACTGTAAACTGTGAGAAATGCCCTCAATTCTATCACTGAAAACTGAGAGAAATGCCTTCAATTCTATTACTGTAAACTGTGAGAAATGCCCTCAATTCTATCACTGAAAACTGAGAGAAATGCCTTCAATTCTATTACTGTAAACTGTGAGAAATGCCCTCAATTCTATTACTGTAAACTGTGAGAAATGCCCTCAATTCTATCACTGTAAATTGTGAGAAATGCCTTCAATTCTATCACTGTAAAGTGTGAGAATTGCCTTCAATTCTACTACTGTAAACTGTGAGAAATGCCTTCAATTCTATCACTGTAAACTGTGAGGAATGCCTTCAATTCTATCACTGTAAACTGTGAGAAATGCCTTCAATTCTATCACAGTAAACTGTGAGAAATGCCTTCAATTCTATCACTGTAAACTGTGAGAAATGCCTTCAATTCTATTCCTGTAAACTGTGAGAAATGCCATCAATTCAATCACTGTAAACTGTGAGAAATGCCTTCAATTATATGACTGTAAACTGTGAGAAATGCCTTCAATTCTATTACTGTAAACTGTGAGAAATGCCTTCAATTCAATCACTGTAAACTGTGAGAAATGCCTTCAATTCTATTACTGTAAACTGTGAGAAATGCCCTCAATTCAATCACTGTAAACTGTGAGAAATGCCTTCAATTATATTACTGTAAACTGTGAGAAGTGTCCTCAATTCTATTACTGCAAACTGTGAGAAATGCCCTCAATTCTATCACTGAAAACTGAGAGAAATGCCTTCAATTCTATTACTGTAAACTGTGAGAAATGCCCTCAATTCTATTACTGTAAACTGTGAGAAATGCCCTCAATTCTATCACTGTAAATTGTGAGAAATGCCTTCAATTCTATCACTGTAAACTGTGAGAAATGCCTTCAATTCTATCACTGTAAACTGTGAGAAATGCCTTCAATTCTATCACAGTAAACTGTGAGAAATGCCTTCAATTCTATCACTGTAAACTGTGAGAAATGCCTTCAATTCTATTCCTGTAAACTGTGAGAAATGCCCTCAATTCAATCACTGTAAACTGTGAGAAATGCCTTCAATTATATTACTGTAAACTGTGAGAAATGCCTTCAATTCTATTACTGTAAACTGTGAGAAATGCCTTCAATTCTATCACAGTAAACTGTGAGAAATGCCTTCAATTATATCACTGTAAACTGTGAGAAATGCCTTCAATTCTATTCCTGTAAACTGTGAGAAATGCCTTCAATTCTATTTCCGTAAACTTTGAGAAGTGCCCTTAATTCTATCACTGTAAACTGTGAGAAATGCCTTCAATTCTATTTCTGTAAACTGCGAGAAGTGCCCTTAATTCTATCACAGTAAACTGTGAGAAATGCCTTCAATTCTATCACTGAAAACTGTGAGAAATGCCTTCAATTCTATTACTGTAAACTGTGAGAAATGCCTTCAATTCTATTTCTGTAAACTGTGAGAAATGCCCTCAATTCTCTTACTGTAAACTGTGAGAAATGCCTTCAATTCTATTACTGTAAACTGTGAGAAATGCCCTCAATTCTATTCCTGTATACTGTGAGAAATGCCCTTAATTCTATCACTGTAAACTGTGAGAAATGCCTTCAATTCTATTACTGTAAACTGTGAGAAATGCCCTCAATTCTATTCCTGTATACTGTGAGAAATGCCCTTAATTCTATCACTGTAAACTGTGAGAAAAGCCTTCAATTCTATTTCTCTAAACTGTGAGAAATGCCCTCAATTCTATTACAGTAAACTGTGAGAAATGCCTTCAATTCTATCACAGTAAACTGTGAGAAATGCCTTCAATTCTATCACTGTAAACTGTGAGAAATGCCTTCAATTCTATTCCTGTAAACTGTGAGAAATGCCTCAATTCTATTACTGTAAACTGTGAGAAATGCCCTCAATTCAATCACTGTAAACTGTGAGAAATGCCCTCAATTCAATCACTGTTATCTGTGCGAACTGTCTTCAATTCTATCAATGTAAACTGTGAGAAATGCCCTTCATTCTCTTCCTGTGAACTGTGAGAAATGCCCCCAATTCTATTCCTATAAACTGTGAGAAATGCCCTCAATTCTATTACTGTAAACTGTGAGAAATGCCTTCATTTCTATTTCTGTAAACAGTGAGAAATGCCTTCAATTCCATTACTGTAAACTGAGAGAAATGCCTTCAATTCTATTACTGTAAACTGTGAGAAATGCCTTCAATTCTATTTATGTCAACTGAGAAATGCCCTCAATTCTATTCCTGTAAACTGTGAGAAATGCCCTCAATTCTATTCCTGTCAACTGTGAGAAAAGCCTTCAATTCTATCGATGTAAACTGTGAGAAATGCCTTCAATTCTATCACTGTAAACTGTGAGAAATGCCTTCAATTCTATCACTGTAAACTGTGAGAAATGCCTTCAATTCTATTCCTGTAAACTGTGAGAAATGCCCTCAATTCTATCACTGTAAACGGTGAGAAAAGCCCTCAATTCCATCACTGTAAACGGTGTGAAATGCCCTCAATTCTATTCCTGTAAACTGTGAGAAATGCCCTCAATTCTATCAATGTAAACTGTGAGAAATGCCCTAAATTCTATTCCTGTAAACTGTGAGAAATGCCCCCAATTCTATTCCTATAAACTGTGAGAAATGCCCTCAATTCTATGACTGTAAACTGTGAGAATTGCCCTCAATTCTATTCCTGTAAACCGTAAGAAATGCCCTCAATTCTATTACTGTCAACTGTAAGAAATGCCCTCAATTCTATTACTGTAAACTGTGAGACATGCCCTCAATTCTCTCACTGAAAACTGTGAGAAATGCCTTCAATTCTATTTCTGTAAACTGTGAGTAAAGCCCTCAATTTTACTCCTGTAAACTGTAAGAAATGCCCTCAATTCTATTCCTGTAAACTGTGAGAAATGCCTTCAATTCTATTACTGTAAACTGTGAGAAATGCCTTCAATTCTATCACAGTAAACTGTGAGAAATGCCTTCAATTATATCACTGTAAACTGTGAGAAATGCCTTCAATTCTATTCCTGTAAACTGTGAGAAATGCCTTCAATTCTATTTCTGTAAACTTTGAGAAGTGCCCTTAATTCTATCACTGTAAACTGTGAGAAATGCCTTCAATTCTATTTCTGTAAACTGTGAGAAGTGCCCTTAATTCTATCACAGTAAACTGTGAGAAATGCCTTCAATTCTATCACTGTAAACTGTGAGAAATGCCTTCAATTCTATTACTGTAAACTGTGAGAAATGCCTTCAATTCTATTTCTGTAAACTGTGAGAAATGCCCTCAATTCTCTTACTGTAAACTGTGAGAAATGCCTTCAATTCTATTACTGTAAACTGTGAGAAATGCCCTCAATTCTATTCCTGTATACTGTGAGAAATGCCCTTAATTCTATCACTGTAAACTGTGAGAAATGCCTTCAATTCTATTACTGTAAACTGTGAGAAATGCCCTCAATTCTATTCCTGTATACTGTGAGAAATGCCCTTAATTCTATCACTGTAAACTGTGAGAAAAGCCTTCAATTCTATTTCTCTAAACTGTGAGAAATGCCCTCAATTCTATTACAGTAAACTGTGAGAAATGCCTTCAATTCTATCACAGTAAACTGTGAGAAATGCCTTCAATTCTATCACTGTAAACTGTGAGAAATGCCTTCAATTCTATTCCTGTAAACTGTGAGAAATGCCTCAATTCTATTACTGTAAACTGTGAGAAATGCCCTCAATTCAATCACAGTAAACTGTGAGAAATGCCCTCAATTCAATCACTGTTATCTGTGCGAACTGTCTTCAATTCTATCAATGTAAACTGTGAGAAATGCCCTTCATTCTCTTCCTGTAAACTGTGAGAAATGCCCCCAATTCTATTCCTATAAACTGTGAGAAATGCCCTCAATTCTATTACTGTAAACTGTGAGAAATGCCTTCATTTCTATTTCTGTAAACAGTGAGAAATGCCTTCAATTCCATTACTGTAAACTGAGAGAAATGCCTTCAATTCTATTACTGTAAACTGTGAGAAATGCCTTCAATTCTATTTATGTCAACTGAGAAATGCCCTCAATTCTATTCCTGTAAACTGTGAGAAATGCCCTCAATTCTATTCCTGTCAACTGTGAGAAAAGCCTTCAATTCTATCGATGTAAACTGTGAGAAATGCCTTCAATTCTATCACTGTAAACTGTGAGAAATGCCTTCAATTCTATCACTGTAAACTGTGAGAAATGCCTTCAATTCTATTCCTGTAAACTGTGAGAAATGCCCTCAATTCTATCACTGTAAACGGTGAGAAAAGCCCTCAATTCCATCACTGTAAACGGTGAGAAATGCCCTCAATTCTATTCCTGTAAACTGTGAGAAATGCCCTCAATTCTATCAATGTAAACTGTGAGAAATGCCCTAAATTCTATTCCTGTAAACTGTGAGAAATGCCCCCAATTCTATTCCTATAAACTGTGAGAAATGCCCTCAATTCTATGACTGTAAACTGTGAGAATTGCCCTCAATTCTATTCCTGTAAACCGTAAGAAATGCCCTCAATTCTATTACTGTCAACTGTAAGAAATGCCCTCAATTCTATTACTGTAAACTGTGAGACATGCCCTCAATTCTCTCACTGAAAACTGTGAGAAATGCCTTCAATTCTATTTCTGTAAACTGTGAGTAAAGCCCTCAATTTTACTCCTGTAAACTGTGAGAAATGCCCTCAATTCTATCACTGAAAACTGAGAGAAATGCCTTCAATTATATTACTGTAAAGTGTGAGAAATGCCCTCAATTCTATTACTGTAAACTGTGAAAAATGCCCTCAATTCTATCACTGTAAATTGTGAGAAATGCCTTCAATTCTATCACTGTAAAGTGTGAGAATTGCCTTCAATTCTATTACTGTAAACTGTGAGAAATGCCTTCAATTCTATCACTGTAAACTGTGAGAAATGCCTTCAATTCTATCACAGTAAACTGTGAGAAATGCCTTCAATTCTATCACTGTAAACTGTGAGAAATGCCTTCAATTCTATTCCTGTAAACTGTGAGAAATGCCCTCAATTCAATCACTGTAAACTGTGAGAAATGTCCTCAATTCTACTACTGTAAACTGTGAGAAATGCCCTCAATTCTATTACTGTTAACTGTGAGAAATGTCCTCAATTCAATTACTGTAAACTGTGAGAAATGCCCTCAATTCTATTACTGTAAACTGTGAGAAATGCCCTCAATTCTATCACTGTAAATTGTGAGAAATGCCTTCAATTCTATCACTGTAAACTGTGAGAATTGCCTTCCATTCTATTACTGTAAACTGTGAGAAATGCCTTCAATTCTATCACAGTAAACAGTGAGAAATGCCTTCAATTCTATCACTGTAAACTGTGAGAAATGCCTTCAATTCTATTCCTGTAAACTGTGAGAAATGCCTTCAATTCTATTTCTGTAAACTCTGAGAAATGCCCTTAATTCTATCACTGTAAACTGCGAGAAATGCCTTCAATTCTATTTCTGTAAACTGTGAGAAATGCCCTCAATTCTATTACTGTAAACTGTGAGAAATGCCCTCAATTCAATGCCTGTAAACTGTGAGAAATGCCCTTAATTCTATCACTGTAAACTGTGAGAAAAGCCTTCAATTCTATTACAGTAAACTGTGAGAAATGCCTTCAATTCAATCACAGTAAACTGTGAGAAATGCCTTCAATTCTATCACTGTAAACTGTGAGAAATGCCTTCAATTCTATTCCTGTAAACTGTGAGAAATGCCCTTAATTCTATCACTGGAAACTGTGAGAAATGCCTTCAATTCTATCACTGAAAACTGTGAGAAATGCCTTCAATTCTGTTACTGTAAACTGTGAGAAATGCCCTCAATTCTATTACTGTAAACTGTGAGAAATGCCCTCAATTCTATCACTTTAAACTGTGAGAAATGCCCTCAATTCTATTCCTGTAAACTGTGAGAAATGCCCTCAATTCTACTGCTGTAAACTGTGAGAAATGCCCTCAATTCTATCACTGAAAACTGAGAGAAATGCCTTCAATTCTATTACTGTAAACTGTGAGAAATGCCCTCAATTCTATTACTGTAAACTGTGAGAAATGCCCTCAATTCTATTACTGTTAACAGTGAGAAATGCCTTCAATTCCATCACTGAAAACTGAGAGAAATGCCTTCAATTCTATTACTGTAAACTGTGAGAAATGTCCTCAATTCTATTACTGTAAACTGTGAGAAATGCCCTCAATTCTATTACTGTAAACTGTGAGAAATGCCCTCAATTCTATCACTGAAAACTGAGAGAAAGGCCTTCAATTCTATTACTGTAAACTGTGAGAAATGCCCTCAATTCTATTACTGTAAACTGTGAGAAATGCCCTCAATTCTATCACTGAAAACTGAGAGAAATGCCT
Source organism: Heterodontus francisci (assembly GCF_036365525.1). NCBI lineage: Eukaryota > Metazoa > Chordata > Chondrichthyes > Heterodontiformes > Heterodontidae > Heterodontus > Heterodontus francisci. Next base: position 20,731,099 of record NC_090386.1, on the reverse strand, counting down.
TCAATTCTATTACTGTAAACTGTGAGAAATGCCCTCAATTCTATTACTGCAAACTGTGAAAAATGCCCTCAATTCTATCACTGTAAATTGTGAGAAATGCCTTCAATTCGATCACTGTAAAGTGTGAGAAATGCCTTCAATTCTATTCCTGTAATCAGTGAGAAATGCCTTCAATTCTATCACTGTAAACTGTGAGAAATGCCTTCAATTCTATCACAGTAAACTGTGAGAAATGCCTTCAATTCTATCACTGTAAACTGTGAAAAATGCCCTCAATTCTATCACTGTAAATTGTGAGAAATGCCTTCAATTCTATCACTGTAAAGTGTGAGAATTGCCTTCAATTCTATTACTGTAAACTGTGAGAAATGCCTTCAATTCTATCACTGCAAACTGTGAGAAATGCCTTCAATTCTATCACAGTAAACTGTGAGAAATGCCTTCAATTCTATCACTGTAAACTGTGAGAAATGCCTTCAATTCTATTCCTGTAAACTGTGAGAAATGCCCTCAATTCAATCACTGTAAACTGTGAGAAATGCCCTCAATTCTACTACTGTAAACTGTGAGAAATGCCCTCAATTCTATTACTGTAAACTGTGAGAAATGTCCTCAATTCAATTACTGTAAACTGTGAGAAATGCCCTCAATTCTATTACTGTAAACTGTGAGAAATGCCCTCAATTCTATCACTGTAAATTGTGAGAAATGCCTTCAATTCTATCACTGTAAACTGTGAGAATTGCCTTCCATTCTATTACTGTAAACTGTGAGAAATGCCTTCAATTCTATCACAGTAAACTGTGAGAAATGCCTTCAATTCTATCACTGTAAACTGTGAGAAATGCCTTCAATTCTAATCCTGTAAACTGTGAGAAATGCCTTCAATTCTATTTCTGTAAACTCTGAGAAATGCCCTTAATTCTATCACTGTAAACTGCGAGAAAGGCCTTCAATTCTATTTCTGTAAACTGTGAGAAATGCCCTCAATTCTATTACTGTAAACTGTGAGAAATGCCCTCAATTCTATGCCTGTAAACTGTGAGAAATGCCCTTAATTCTATCACTGTAAACTGTGAGAAATGCCTTCAATTCTATCACTGTAAACTGTGAGAAATGCCTTCAATTCTATCACTGTAAACTGTGAGAAATGCCTTCAATTCTATTCCTGTAAACTGTGAGAAATGCCCTTAATTCTATCACTGGAAACTGTGAGAAATGCCTTCAATTCTATCACTGAAAACTGTGAGAAATGCCTTTAATTCTATTACTGTAAACTGTGAGAAATGCCCTCAATTCTATTACTGTAAACTGTGAGAAATGCCCTCAATTCTATCACTTTAAACTGTGAGAAATGCCCTCAATTCTATTCCTGTAAACTGTGAGAAATGCCCTCAATTCTATTGCTGTAAACTGTGAGAAATGCCCTCAATTCTATCACTGAAAACTGAGAGAAATGCCTTCAATTCTATTACTGTAAACTGTGAGAAATGCCCTCAATTCTATTACTGTAAACTGTGAGAAATGCCCTCAATTCTATGACTGAAAACTGAGAGAAATGCCTTCAATTCTATTACTGTAAACTGTGAGAAATGCCCTCAATTCTATTACTGTAAACTGTGAGAAATGCCCTCAATTCTATTACTGTTAACAGTGAGAAATGCCTTCAATTCCATCACTGAAAACTGAGAGAAATGCCTTCAATTCTATTACTGTAAACTGTGAGAAATGTCCTCAATTCTATTACTGTAAACTGTGAGAAATGCCCTCAATTCTATTACTGTAAACTGTGAGAAATGCCCTCAATTCTATCACTGAAAACTGAGAGAAAGGCCTTCAATTCTATTACTGTAAACTGTGAGAAATGCCCTCAATTCTATTACTGTAAACTGTGAGAAATGCCTTCAATTCGATCACTGAAAAGTGTGAGAAATGCCTTCAATTCTATTCCTGTAATCTGTGAGAAATGCCTTCAATTCTATCACTGTAAACTGTGAGAAATGCCTTCAATTCTATCACAGTAAACTGTGAGAAATGCCTTCAATTCTATCACTGTAAACTGTGAGAAATGCCTTCAATTCTATTCCTGTAAACTGTGAGAAATGCCCTCAATTCAATCACTGTAAACTGTGAGAAATGCCCTCAATTCTACTACTGTAAACTGTGAGAAATGCCCTCAATTCTATCACTGAAAACTGAGAGAAATGCCTTCAATTCTATTACTGTAAACTGTGAGAAATGTCCTCAATTCTATCACTGTAAACTGTGAGAAATGCCCTCAATTCAATCACTGTAAACTGTGAGAAATGCCCTCAATTCTACTACTGTAAACTGTGAGAAATGCCCTCAATTCTATCACTGAAAACTGAGAGAAATGCCTTCAATTCTATTACTGTAAACTGTGAGAAATGCCCTCAATTCTATCACTGAAAACTGAGAGAAATGCCTTCAATTCTATTACTGTAAACTGTGAGAAATGCCCTCAATTCTATCACTGAAAACTGAGAGAAATGCCTTCAATTCTATTACTGTAAACTGTGAGAAATGCCCTCAATTCTATTACTGTAAACTGTGAGAAATGCCCTCAATTCTATCACTGTAAATTGTGAGAAATGCCTTCAATTCTATCACTGTAAAGTGTGAGAATTGCCTTCAATTCTACTACTGTAAACTGTGAGAAATGCCTTCAATTCTATCACTGTAAACTGTGAGGAATGCCTTCAATTCTATCACTGTAAACTGTGAGAAATGCCTTCAATTCTATCACAGTAAACTGTGAGAAATGCCTTCAATTCTATTACTGTAAACTGTGAGAAATGCCTTCAATTCTATCACAGTAAACTGTGAGAAATGCCCTCAATTCTATCACTGAAAACTGAGAGAAATGCCTTCAATTCTATTACTGTAAACTGTGAGAAATGCCCTCAATTCTATTACTGTAAACTGTGAGAAATGCCCTCAATTCTATGACTGTAAATTGTGAGAAATGCCTTCAATTCTATCACTGAAAACTGTGAGAAATGCCTTCAATTCTATTACTGTAAACTGTGAGAAATGCCCTCAATTCTATTACTGTAAACTGTGAGAAATGCCCTCAATTCTATCACTTTAAACTGTGAGAAATGCCCTCAATTCTATTCCTGTAAACTGTGAGAAATGCCCTCAATTCTATTGCTGTAAACTGTGAGAAATGCCTTCAATTCTATCACTGAAAACTGAGAGAAATGCCTTCAATTCTATTACTGTAAACTGTGAGAAATGCCCTCAATTCTATTGCTGTAAACTGTGAGAAATGCCCTCAATTCTATCACTGAAAACTGAGAGAAATGCCCTCAATTCTATTACTGTAAACTGTGAGAAATGCCCTCAATTCTATCACTGAAAACTGAGAGAAAGGCCTTCAATTCTATTACTGTAAACTGTGAGAAATGCCCTCAATTCTATTACTGTAAACTGTGAGAAATGCCTTCAATTCGATCACTGAAAAGTGTGAGAAATGCCTTCAATTCTATTCCTGTAATCTGTGAGAAATGCCTTCAATTCTATCACTGTAAACTGTGAGAAATGCCTTCAATTCTATCACAGTAAACTGTGAGAAATGCCTTCAATTCTATCACTGTAAACTGTGAGAAATGCCTTCAATTCTATTCCTGTAAACTGTGAGAAATGCCCTCAATTCAATCACTGTAAACTGTGAGAAATGCCCTCAATTCTACTACTGTAAACTGTGAGAAATGCCCTCAATTCTATCACTGAAAACTGAGAGAAATGCCTTCAATTCTATTACTGTAAACTGTGAGAAATGTCCTCAATTCTATCACTGTAAACTGTGAGAAATGCCCTCAATTCAATCACTGTAAACTGTGAGAAATGCCCTCAATTCTACTACTGTAAACTGTGAGAAATGCCCTCAATTCTATCACTGAAAACTGAGAGAAATGCCTTCAATTCTATTACTGTAAACTGTGAGAAATGCCCTCAATTCTATCACTGAAAACTGAGAGAAATGCCTTCAATTCTATTACTGTAAACTGTGAGAAATGCCCTCAATTCTATCACTGAAAACTGAGAGAAATGCCTTCAATTCTATTACTGTAAACTGTGAGAAATGCCCTCAATTCTATTACTGTAAACTGTGAGAAATGCCCTCAATTCTATCACTGTAAATTGTGAGAAATGCCTTCAATTCTATCACTGTAAAGTGTGAGAATTGCCTTCAATTCTACTACTGTAAACTGTGAGAAATGCCTTCAATTCTATCACTGTAAACTGTGAGGAATGCCTTCAATTCTATCACTGTAAACTGTGAGAAATGCCTTCAATTCTATCACAGTAAACTGTGAGAAATGCCTTCAATTCTATTACTGTAAACTGTGAGAAATGCCTTCAATTCTATCACAGTAAACTGTGAGAAATGCCCTCAATTCTATCACTGAAAACTGAGAGAAATGCCATCAATTCTATTACTGTAAACTGTGAGAAATGCCCTCAATTCTATTACTGTAAACTGTGAGAAATGCCCTCAATTCTATGACTGTAAATTGTGAGAAATGCCTTCAATTCTATCACTGTAAAGTGTGAGAATTGACTTCAATTCTATCACTTTAAACTGTGAGAAATGCCATCAATTCTATCACTGTAAACTGTGAGAAATGCCTTCAATTCTATCACAGTAAACTGTGAGAAATGCCTTCAATTCTATCACTGTAAACTGTGAGAAATGCCTTCAATTCTATTCCTGTAAACTGTGAGAAATACCCTCAATTCAATCACTGTAAACTGTGAGAAATGCCTTCAATTATATTACTGTAAACTGTGAGAAATGCCTTCAATTCTATTACTGTAAACTGTGAGAAATGCCTTCAATTCTATTACTGTAAACTGTGAGAAATGCCTTCAATTCTATCACTGTAAACTGTGAGAAATGCCTTCAATTCTATCACTGTAAACTGTGAGAAATGCCTTCAATTCTATTCCTGTAAACTGTGAGAAATGCCTTCAATTCTATTTCTGTAAACTGTGAGAAATGCCCTTAATTCTATCACTGTAAACTGCGAGAAATGCCTTCAATTCTATTTCTGTAAACTGTGAGAAATGCCCTCAATTCTATTACTGTAAGCTGTGAGAAATGCCCTCAATTCTATTCCTGTAAACTGTGAGAAATGCCCTTAATTCTATCACTGTAAACTGTGAGAAAAGCGTTCAATTCTATTTCTGTAAACTGTGAGAAATGCCCTCAATTCTATCACAGTAAACTGTGAGAAATGCCTTCAATTCTATCACAGTAAACTGTGAGAAATGCCTTCAATTCTATCACTGTAAACTGTGAGAAATGCCTTCAATTCTATTCCTGTAAACTGTGAGAAATGCCCTCAATTCAATCACTGTAAACTGTGAGAAATGCCCTCAATTCAATCACTGTAAACTGTGCGAAATGTCTTCAATTCTATCAATGTAAACTGTGAGAAATGCCCTTCATTCTATTCCTGTAAACTGTGAGAAATGCCCCCAGTTCTATTCCTATAAACTGAGAGAAATGCCCTCAATTCCATTCCTGTAAACCGTGAGAAATGCCCTCAATTCTATTACTGTCAACTGTAAGAAATGCCCTCAATTCTATCACTGTAAACTGTGAGAAATGCCCTCAATTCTATCACCGAAAACTGAGAGAAATGCCTTCAATTCTATTACTGTAAACTGTGAGAAATGCCCTCAATTCTATTACTGTAAACTGTGAGAAATGCCCTCTATTCTATCACTGTAAACTGTGAGAAATGCCCTCAATTCTATTACTGTTAACAGTGAGAAATGCCTTCAATTCCATCACTGAAAACTGAGAGAAATGCCTTCAATTCGATTACTGTAAACTGTGAGAAATGTCCTCAATTCTATTACTGTAAACTGTGAGAAATGCCCTCAATTCTATCACTGTAAATTGTGAGAAATGCCTTCAATTCTATCACTGAAAACTGAGAGAAAGGCCTTCAATTCTATTACTGTAAACTGTGAGAAATGCCCTCAATTCTATTACTGTAAACTGTGAGAAATGCCCTCAATTATATCACTGAAAAGTGAGAGAAATGCCTTCAATTCTATTACTGTAAACTGTGAGAAATGCCCTCAATTCTATTACTGTAAACTGTGAAAAATGCCCTCAATTCTATCACTGTAAATTGTGAGAAATGCCCTCAATTCAATCACTGTAAACTGTGAGAAATGCCCTCAATTCTACTACTGTAAACTGTGAGAAATGCCCTCAATTCTATCACTGAAAACTGAGAGAAATGCCTTCAATTCTATTGCTGTAAACTGTGAGAAATGCCCTCAATTCTATCAATGTAAACTGTGAGAAATGCCCTAAATTGTATTCCTGTAAACTGTGAGAAATGCCCTTAATTCTATCACTGTAAACTGTGAGAAAAGCGTTCAATTCTATTTCTGTAAACTGTGAGAAATGCCCTCAATTCTATCACAGTAAACTGTGAGAAATGCCTTCAATTCTATCACAGTAAACTGTGAGAAATGCCTTCAATTCTATCACTGTAAACTGTGAGAAATGCCTTCAATTCTATTCCTGTAAACTGTGTGAAATGCCCTCAATTCAATCACTGTAAACTGTGAGAAATGCCCTCAATTCAATCACTGTAAACTGTGCGAAATGTCTTCAATTCTATCAATGTAAACTGTGAGAAATGCCCTTCATTCTATTCCTGTAAACTGTGAGAAATGCCCCCAATTCTATTCCTATAAACTGAGAGAAATGCCCTCAATTCCATTCCTGTAAACCGTGAGAAATGCCCTCAATTCTATTACTGTCAACTGTAAGAAATGCCCTCAATTCTATCACTGTAAACTGTGAGAAATGCCCTCAATTCTATCACCGAAAACTGAGAGAAATGCCTTCAATTCTATTACTGTAAACTGTGAGAAATGCCCTCAATTCTATTACTGTAAACTGTGAGAAATGCCCTCTATTCTATCACTGTAAACTGTGAGAAATGCCCTCAATTCTGTTACTGTTAACAGTGAGAAATGCCTTCAATTCCATCACTGAAAACTGAGAGAAATGCCTTCAATTCGATTACTGTAAACTGTGAGAAATGTCCTCAATTCTATTACTGTAAACTGTGAGAAATGCCCTCAATTCTATCACTGTAAATTGTGAGAAATGCCTTCAATTCTATCACTGAAAACTGAGAGAAAGGCCTTCAATTCTATTACTGTAAACTGTGAGAAATGCCCTCAATTCTATTACTGTAAACTGTGAGAAATGCCCTCAATTCTATCACTGAAAAGTGAGAGAAATGCCTTCAATTCTATTACTGTAAACTGTGAGAAATGCCCTCAATTCTATTACTGTAAACTGTGAAAAATGCCCTCAATTCTATCACTGTAAATTGTGAGAAATGCCCTCAATTCAATCACTGTAAACTGTGAGAAATGCCCTCAATTCTACTACTGTAAACTGTGAGAAATGCCCTCAATTCTATCACTGAAAACTGAGAGAAATGCCTTCAATTCTATTGCTGTAAACTGTGAGAAATGCCCTCAATTCTATCAATGTAAACTGTGAGAAATGCCCTAAATTCTATTCCTGTAAACTGTGAGAAATGCCAACAATTCTATTCCTATAAACTGTGAGAAATGCCCTCAATTCTATTACTGTAAACTGTGAGAATTGCCCTCAATTCTATGACTGTAAACTGTGAGAAATGCCCTCAATTCTATGACTGTAAACTGTGAGAAATGACCTCAATTCTATCACTGAAAACTGAGAGAAATGCCTTCAATTCTATTACTGTAAACTGTGAGAAATGCCCTCAATTCTATTACTGTAAACTGTGAGAAATGCCCTCAATTCTATTACTGTTATCAGTGAGAAATGCCTTCAATTCCATCACTGAAAACTGAGAGAAATGCCTTCAATTCTATTACTGTAAACTGTGAGAAATGTCCTCAAATCTATTACTGTAAACTGTGAGAAATGCCCTCAATTCTATTACTGTAAACTGTGAGAAATGCCCTCAATTCTATCACTGAAAACTGAGAGAAAGGCCTTCAATTCTATTACTGTAAACTGTGAGAAATGCCCTCAATTCTATTACTGTAAACTGTGAGAAATGCCCTCAATTCTATGACTGTAAATTGTGAGAAATGCCCTCAATTCTATTACTGTAAACTGTGAGAAATGCCCTCAATTCTATTACTGTAAACTGTGAGAAATGCCCTCAATTCTATTACTGTTAACAGTGAGAAATGCCTTCAATTCCATCACTGAAAACTGAGAGAAATGCCTTCAATTCGATTACTGTAAACTGTGAGAAATGTCCTCAATTCTATTACTGTAAACTGTGAGAAATGCCCTCAATTCTATCACTGTAAATTGTGAGAAATGCCTTCAATTCTATCACTGAAAACTGAGAGAAAGGCCTTCAATTCTATTACTGTAAACTGTGAGAAATGCCCTCAATTCTATTACTGTAAACTGTGAGAAATGCCCTCAATTATATCACTGAAAAGTGAGAGAAATGCCTTCAATTCTATTCCTGTAAACTGTGAGAAATGCCCTCAATTCTATTACTGTAAACTGTGAAAAATGCCCTCAATTCTATCACTGTAAATTGTGAGAAATGCCCTCAATTCAATCACTGTAAACTGTGAGAAATGCCCTCAATTCTACTACTGTAAACTGTGAGAAATGCCCTCAATTCTATCACTGAAAACTGAGAGAAATGCCTTCAATTCTATTGCTGTAAACTGTGAGAAATGCCCTCAATTCTATCAATGTAAACTGTGAGAAATGCCCTAAATTCTATTCCTGTAAACTGTGAGAAATGCCCTTAATTCTATCACTGTAAACTGTGAGAAAAGCGTTCAATTCTATTTCTGTAAACTGTGAGAAATGCCCTCAATTCTATCACAGTAAACTGTGAGAAATGCCTTCAATTCTATCACAGTAAACTGTGAGAAATGCCTTCAATTCTATCACTGTAAACTGTGAGAAATGCCTTCAATTCTATTCCTGTAAACTGTGTGAAATGCCCTCAATTCAATCACTGTAAACTGTGAGAAATGCCCTCAATTCAATCACTGTAAACTGTGCGAAATGTCTTCAATTCTATCAATGTAAACTGTGAGAAATGCCCTTCATTCTATTCCTGTAAACTGTGAGAAATGCCCCCAATTCTATTCCTATAAACTGAGAGAAATGTCCTCAATTTCATTCCTGTAAACCGTGAGAAATGCCCTCAATTCTATTACTGTCAACTGTAAGAAATGCCCTCAATTCTATCACTGTAAACTGTGAGAAATGCCCTCAATTCTATCACCGAAAACTGAGAGAAATGCCTTCAATTCTATTACTGTAAACTGTGAGAAATGCCCTCAATTCTATTACTGTAAACTGTGAGAAATGCCCTCTATTCTATCACTGTAAACTGTGAGAAATGCCCTCAATTCTATTACTGTTAACAGTGAGAAATGCCTTCAATTCCATCACTGAAAACTGAGAGAAATGCCTTCAATTCGATTACTGTAAACTGTGAGAAATGTCCTCAATTCTATTACTGTAAACTGTGAGAAATGCCCTCAATTCTATCACTGTAAATTGTGAGAAATGCCTTCAATTCTATCACTGAAAACTGAGAGAAAGGCCTTCAATTCTATTACTGTAAACTGTGAGAAATGCCCTCAATTCTATTACTGTAAACTGTGAGAAATGCCCTCAATTCTATCACTGAAAAGTGAGAGAAATGCCTTCAATTCTATTACTGTAAACTGTGAGAAATGCCCTCAATTCTATTACTGTAAACTGTGAAAAATGCCCTCAATTCTATCACTGTAAATTGTGAGAAATGCCCTCAATTCAATCACTGTAAACTGTGAGAAATGCCCTCAATTCTACTACTGTAAACTGTGAGAAATGCCCTCAATTCTATCACTGAAAACTGAGAGAAATGCCTTCAATTCTATTGCTGTAAACTGTGAGAAATGCCCTCAATTCTATCAATGTAAACTGTGAGAAATGCCCTAAATTCTATTCCTGTAAACTGTGAGAAATGCCAACAATTCTATTCCTATAAACTGTGAGAAATGCCCTCAATTCTATTACTGTAAACTGTGAGAATTGCCCTCAATTCTATGACTGTAAACTGTGAGAAATGCCCTCAATTCTATGACTGTAAACTGTGAGAAATGACCTCAATTCTATCACTGAAAACTGAGAGAAATGCCTTCAATTCTATTACTGTAAACTGTGAGAAATGCCCTCAATTCTATTACTGTAAACTGTGAGAAATGCCCTCAATTCTATTACTGTTAACAGTGAGAAATGCCTTCAATTCCATCACTGAAAACTGAGAGAAATGCCTTCAATTCTATTACTGTAAACTGTGAGAAATGTCCTCAAATCTATTACTGTAAACTGTGAGAAATGCCCTCAATTCTATTACTGTAAACTGTGAGAAATGCCCTCAATTCTATCACTGAAAACTGAGAGAAAGGCCTTCAATTCTATTACTGTAAACTGTGAGAAATGCCCTCAATTCTATTACTGTAAACTGTGAGAAATGCCCTCAATTCTATGACTGTAAATTGTGAGAAATGCCCTCAATTCTATTACTGTAAACTGTGAGAAATGCCCTCAATTCTATCACTGAAAACTGAGAGAAAGGCCTTCAATTCTATCACTGTAAAGTGTGAGAATTGCCTTCAATTCTATCACTTTAAACTGTGAGAAATGCCTTCAATTCTATCACAGTAAACTGAGAGAAATGCCTTCAATTCTATTACTGTAAACTGTGAGAAATGTCCTCAATTCTATTACTGTAAACTGTGAGAAATGCCCTCAATTCTATTACTGTAAACTGTGAGAAATGCCCTCAATTCTATCACTGAAAACTGAGAGAAAGGCCTTCAATTCTATTACTGTAAACTGTGAGAAATGCCCTCAATTCTATTACTGTAAACTGTGAGAAATGCCCTCAATTCTATCACTGAAAACTGAGAGAAATGCCTTCAATTCTATTACTGTAAACTGTGAGAAATGCCCTCAATTCTATTACTGTAAACTGTGAAAAATGCCCTCAATTCTATCACTGTAAATTGTGAGAAATGCCTTCAATTCGATCACTGTAAAGTGTGAGAAATGCCTTCAATTCTATTCCTGTAATCTGTGAGAAATGCCTTCAATTCTATCACGGTAAACTGTGAGAAATGCCTTCAATTCTATCACTGTAAACTGTGAGAAATGCCTTCAATTCTATTCCTGTAAACTGTGAGAAATGCCTTCAATTTTATTTCTGTAAACTGTGAGAAATGCCCTTAATTCTATCACTGTAAACTGCGAGAAATGCCTTCAATTCTATTTCTGTAAACTGTGAGAAATGCCCTCAATTCTATTACTGTAAGCTGTGAGAAATGCCCTCAATTCTATTCCTGTAAACTGTGAGAAATGCCCTTAATTCTATCACTGTAAACTGTGAGAAAAGCGTTCAATTATATTTCTGTAAACTGTGAGAAATGCCCTCAATTCTATCACAGTAAACTGTGAGAAATGCCTTCAATTCTATCACAGTAAACTGTGAGAAATGCCTTCAATTCTATCACTGTAAACTGTGAGAAATGCCTTCAATTCTATTCCTGTAAACTGTGAGAAATGCCCTCAATTCAATCACTGTAAACTGTGAGAAATGCCCTCAATTCAATCACTGTAAACTGTGCGAAATGTCTTCAATTCTATCAACGTAAACTGTGAGAAATGCCCTTCATTCTATTCCTGTAAACTGTGAGAAATGCCCCCAATTCTATTCCTATAAACTGTGAGAAATGCCCTCAATTCCATTCCTGTAAACCGTGAGAAATGCCCTCAATTCTATTACTGTCAACTGTAAGAAATGCCCTCAATTCTATCACTGTAAACTGTGAGAAATGCCCTCAATTCTATCACCGAAAACTGAGAGAAATGCCTTCAATTCTATTACTGTAAACTGTGAGAAATGCCCTCAATTCTATTACTGTAAACTGTGAGAAATGCCCTCTATTCTATCACTGTAAACTGTGAGAAATGCCCTCAATTCTATTACTGTTAACAGTGAGAAATGCCTTCAATTCCATCACTGAAAACTGAGAGAAATGCCTTCAATCGATTACTGTAAACTGTGAGAAATGTCCTCAATTCTATTACTGTAAACTGTGAGAAATGCCCTCAATTCTATCACTGTAAATTGTGAGAAATGCCTTCAATTCTATCACTGAAAACTGAGAGAAAGGCCTTCAATTCTATTACTGTAAACTGTGAGAAATGCCCTCAATTCTATTACTGTAAACTGTGAGAAATGCCCTCAATTCTATCACTGAAAAGTGAGAGAAATGCCTTCAATTCTATTACTGTAAACTGTGAGAAATGCCCTCAATTCTATTACTGTAAACTGTGAAAAATGCCCTCAATTCTATCACTGTAAATTGTGAAAAATGCCCTCAATTCAATCACTGTAAACTGTGAGAAATGCCCTCAATTCTACTACTGTAAACTGTGAGAAATGCCCTCAATTCTATCACTGAAAACTGAGAGAAATGCCTTCAATTCTATTGCTGTAAACTGTGAGAAATGCCCTCAATTCTATCAATGTAAACTGTGAGAAATGCCTTAAATTCTATTCCTGTAAACTGTGAGAAATGCCAACAATTCTATTCCTATAAACTGTGAGAAATGCCCTCAATTCTATTACTGTAAACTGTGAGAATTGCCCTCAATTCTATGACTGTAAACTGTGAGAAATGCCCTCAATTCTATGACTGTAAACTGTGAGAAATGCCCTCAATTCTATCACTGAAAACTGAGAGAAATGCCTTCAATTCTATTACTGTAAACTGTGAGAAATGCCCTCAATTCTATTACTGTAAACTGTGAGAAATGCCCTCAATTCTATTACTGTTAACAGTGAGAAATGCCTTCAATTCCAACACTGAAAACTGAGAGAAATGCCTTCAATTCTATTACTGTAAACTGTGAGAAATGTCCTCAATTCTATTACTGTAAACTGTGAGAAATGCCCTCAATTCTATTACTGTAAACTGTGAGAAATGCCCTCAATTCTATCACTGAAAACTGAGAGAAAGGCCTTCAATTCTATTACTGTAAACTGTGAGAAATGCCCTCAATTCTATTACTGTAAACTGTGAGAAATGCCCTCAATTCTATGACTGTAAATTGTGAGAAATGCCCTCAATTCTATTACTGTAAACTGTGAGAAATGCCCTCAATTCTATCACTGAAAACTGAGAGAAAGGCCTTCAATTCTATCACTGTAAAGTGTGAGAATTGCCTTCAATTCTATCACTTTAAACTGTGAGAAATGCCATCAATTCTATCACTGTAAACTGTGAGAAATGCCTTCAATTCTATCACAGTAAACTGAGAGAAATGCCTTCAATTCTATTACTGTAAACTGTGAGAAATGTCCTCAATTCTATTACTGTAAACTGTGAGAAATGCCCTCAATTATATTACTGTAAACTGTGAGAAATGCCCTCAATTCTATCACTGAAAACTGAGAGAAAGGCCTTCAATTCTATTACTGTAAACTGTGAGAAATGCCCTCAATTCTATTACTGTAAACTGTGAGAAATGCCCTCAATTCTATCACTGAAAACTGAGAGAAATGCCTTCAATTCTATTACTGTAAACTGTGAGAAATGCCCTCAATTCTATTACTGTAAACTGTGAAAAATGCCCTCAATTCTATCAGTGTAAATTGTGAGAAATGCCTTCAATTCGATCACTGTAAAGTGTGAGAAATGCCTTCAATTCTATTCCTGTAATCTGTGAGAAATGCCTTCAATTCTATCACGGTAAACTGTGAGAAATGCCTTCAATTCTATCACAGTAAACTGTGAGAAATGCCTTCAATTCTATCACTGTAAACTGTGAGAAATGCCTTCAATTCTATTCCTGTAAACTGTGAGAAATGCCCTCAATTCAATCACTGTAAACTGTGAGAAATGCCCTCAATTCTACTACTGTAAACTGTGAGAAATGCCCTCAATTCTATCACTGAAAACTGAGAGAAATGCCTTCAATTCTATTACTGTAAACTGTGAGAAATGTCCTCAATTCTATCACTGTAAACTGTGAGAAATGCCCTCAATTCAATCACTGTAAACTGTGAGAAATGCCCTCAATTCTACTACTGTAAACTGTGAGAAATGCCCTCAATTCTATCACTGAAAACTGAGAGAAATGCCTTCAATTCTATTACTGTAAACTGTGAGAAATGCCCTCAATTCTATCACTGAAAACTGAGAGAAATGCCTTCAATTCTATTACTGTAAACTGTGAGAAATGCCCTCAATTCTATCACTGAAAACTGAGAGAAATGCCTTCAATTCTATTACTGTAAACTGTGAGAAATGCCCTCAATTCTATTACTGTAAACTGTGAGAAATGCCCTCAATTCTATCACTGTAAATTGTGAGAAATGCCTTCAATTCTATCACTGTAAAGTGTGAGAATTGCCTTCAATTCTACTACTGTAAACTGTGAGAAATGCCTTCAATTCTATCACTGTAAACTGTGAGGAATGCCTTCAATTCTATCACTGTAAACTGTGAGAAATGCCTTCAATTCTATCACAGTAAACTGTGAGAAATGCCTTCAATTCTATTACTGTAAACTGTGAGAAATGCCTTCAATTCTATCACAGTAAACTGTGAGAAATGCCCTCAATTCTATCACTGAAAACTGAGAGAAATGCCTTCAATTCTATTACTGTAAACTGTGAGAAATGCCCTCAATTCTAATACTGTAAACTGTGAGAAATGCCCTCAATTCTATGACTGTAAATTGTGAGAAATGCCTTCAATTCTATCACTGTAAAGTGTGAGAATTGCCTTCAATTCTATCACTTTAAACTGTGAGAAATGCCATCAATTCTATCACTGTAAACTGTGAGAAATGCCTTCAATTCTATCACAGTAAACTGTGAGAAATGCCTTCAATTCTATCACTGTAAACTGTGAGAAATGCCTTCAATTCTATTCCTGTAAACTGTGAGAAATACCCTCAATTCAATCACTGTAAACTGTGAGAAATGCCTTCAATTATATTACTGTAAACTGTGAGAAATGCCTTCAATTCTATTACTGTAAACTGTGAGAAATGCCTTCAATTCTATTACTGTAAACTGTGAGAAATGCCTTCAATTCTATCACTGTAAACTGTGAGAAATGCCTTCAATTCTATCACTGTAAACTGTGAGAAATGCCTTCAATTCTATTCCTGTAAACTGTGAGAAATGCCTTCAATTCTATTTCTGTAAACTGTGAGAAATGCCCTTAATTCTATCACTGTAAACTGCGAGAAATGCCTTCAATTCTATTTCTGTAAACTGTGAGAAATGCCCTCAATTCTATTACTGTAAGCTGTGAGAAATGCCCTCAATTCTATTCCTGTAACCTGTGAGAAATGCCCTTAATTCTATCACTGTAAACTGTGAGAAAAGCGTTCAATTCTATTTCTGTAAACTGTGAGAAATGCCCTCAATTCTATCACAGTAAACTGTGAGAAATGCCTTCAATTCTATCACAGTAAACTGTGAGAAATGCCTTCAATTCTATCACTGTAAACTGTGAGAAATGCCTTCAATTCTATTCCTGTAAACTGTGAGAAATGCCCTCAATTCAATCACTGTAAACTGTGAGAAATGCCCTCAATTCAATCACTGTAAACTGTGCGAAATGTCTTCAATTCTATCAATGTAAACTGTGAGAAATGCCCTTCATTCTATTCCTGTAAACTGTGAGAAATGCCCCCAATTCTATTCCTATAAACTGTGAGAAATGCCCTCAATTCCATTCCTGTAAACCGTGAGAAATGCCCTCAATTCTATTACTGTCAACTGTAAGAAATGCCCTCAATTCTATCACTGTAAACTGTGAGAAATGCCCTCAATTCTATCACCGAAAACTGAGAGAAATGCCTTCAATTCTATTACTGTAAACTGTGAGAAATGCCCTCAATTCTATTACTGTAAACTGTGAGAAATGCCCTCTATTCTATCACTGTAAACTGTGAGAAATGCCCTCAATTCTATTACTGTTAACAGTGAGAAATGCCTTCAATTCCATCACTGTAAACTGAGAGAAATGCCTTCAATTCGATTACTGTAAACTGTGAGAAATGCCCTCAATTCTATTACTGTAAACTGTGAGAAATGCCCTCAATTCTATCAGTGTAAATTGTGAGAAATGCCTTCAATTCTATCACTGAAAACTGAGAGAAAGGCCTTCAATTCTATTACTGTAAACTGTGAGAAATGCCCTCAATTCTATTACTGTAAACTGTGAGAAATGCCCTCAATTCTATCACTGAAAAGTGAGAGAAATGCCTTCAATTCTATTACTGTAAACTGTGAGAAATGCCCTCAATTCTATTACTGTAAACTGTGAAAAATGCCCTCAATTCTATCACTGTAAATTGTGAGAAATGCCCTCAATTCAATCACTGTAAACTGTGAGAAATGCCCTCAATTCTACTACTGTAAACTGTGAGAAATGCCCTCAATTCTATCACTGAAAACTGAGAGAAATGCCTTCAATTCTATTGCTGTAAACTGTGAGAAATGCCCTCAATTCTATCAATGTAAACTGTGAGAAATGCCCTAAATTCTATTCCTGTAAACTGTGAGAAATGCCAACAATTCTATTCCTATAAACTGTGAGAAATGCCCTCAATTCTATTACTGTAAACTGTGAGAATTCCCCTCAATTATATGACTGTAAACTGTGAGAAATGCCCTCAATTCTATGACTGTAAACTGTGAGAAATGCCCTCAATTCTATCACTGAAAACTGAGAGAAATGCCTTCAATTCTATTACTGTAAACTGTGAGAAATGCCCTCAATTCTATTACTGTAAACTGTGAGAAATGCCCTCAATTCTATTACTGTTAACAGTGAGAAAAGCCTTCAATTCCATCACTGAAAACTGAGAGAAATGCCTTCAATTCTATTACTGTAAACTGTGAGAAATGTCCTCAATTCTATTACTGTAAACTGTGAGAAATGCCCTCAATTCTATTACTGTAAACTGTGAGAAATGCCCTCAATTCTATCACTGAAAACTGAGAGAAAGGCCTTCAATTCTATTACTGTAAACTGTGAGAAATGCCCTCAATTCTATTACTGTAAACTGTGAGAAATGCCCTCAATTCTATGACTGTAAATTGTGAGAAATGCCTTCAATTCTATCACTGTAAAGTGTGAGAATTGCCTTCAATTCTATCACTTTAAACTGTGAGAAATGCCATCAATTCTATCACTGTAAACTGTGAGAAATGCCTTCAATTCTATCACAGTAAACTGTGAGAAATGCCTTCAATTCTATCACTGTAAACTGTGAGAAATGCCTTCAATTCTATTCCTGTAAACTGTGAGAAATACCCTCAATTCAATCACTGTAAACTGTGAGAAATGCCTTCAATTATATTACTGTAAACTGTGAGAAATGCCTTCAATTCTATTACTGTAAACTGTGAGAAATGCCTTCAATTCTATTACTGTAAACTGTGAGAAATGCCTTCAATTCTATCACTGTAAACTGTGAGAAATGCCTTCAATTCTATCACTGTAAACTGTGAGAAATGCCTTCAATTCTATTCCTGTAAACTGTGAGAAATGCCTTCAATTCTATTTCTGTAAACTGTGAGAAATGCCCTTAATTCTATCACTGTAAACTGCGAGAAATGCCTTCAATTCTATTTCTGTAAACTGTGAGAAATGCCCTCAATTCTATTACTGTAAGCTGTGAGAAATGCCCTCAATTCTATTCCTGTAAACTGTGAGAAATGCCCTTAATTCTATCACTGTAAACTGTGAGAAAAGCCTTCAATTCTATTTCTGTAAACTGTGAGAAATGCCCTCAATTCTATCACAGTAAACTGTGAGAAATGCCTTCAATTCTATCACAGTAAACTGTGAGAAATGCCTTCAATTCTATCACTGTAAACTGTGAGAAATGCCTTCAATTCTATTCCTGTAAACTGTGAGAAATGCCCTCAATTCAATCACTGTAAACTGTGAGAAATGCCCTCAATTCAATCACTGTAAACTGTGCGAAATGTCTTCAATTCTATCAATGTAAACTGTGAGAAATGCCCTTCATTCTATTCCTATAAACTGTGAGAAATGCCCCCAATTCTATTCCTATAAACTGTGAGAAATGCCCTCAATTCCATTCCTGTAAACCGTGAGAAATGCCCTCAATTCTATTACTGTCAACTGTAAGAAATGCCCTCAATTCTATCACTGTAAACTGTGAGAAATGCCCTCAATTCTATCACTGTAAACTGAGAGAAATGCCTTCAATTCTATTACTGTAAACTGTGAGAAATGCCCTCAATTCTATTACTGTAAACTGTGAGAAACGCCCTCTATTCTATCACTGTAAACTGTGAGAAATGCCCTCAATTCTATTACTGTTAACAGTGAGAAATGCCTTCAATTCCATCACTGAAAACTGAGAGAAATGCCTTCAATTCGATTACTGTAAACTGTGAGAAATGTCCTCAATTCTATTACTGTAAACTGTGAGAAATGCCCTCAATTCTATCACTGTAAATTGTGAGAAATGCCTTCAATTCTATCACTGAAAACTGAGAGAAAGGCCTTCAATTCTATTACTGTAAACTGTGAGAAATGCCCTCAATTCTATTACTGTAAACTGTGAGAAATGCCCTCAATTCTATCACTGAAAAGTGAGAGAAATGCCTTCAATTCTATTACTGTAAACTGTGAGAAATGCCCTCAATTCTATTACTGTAAACTGTGAAAAATGCCCTCAATTCTATCACTGTAAATTGTGAGAAATGCCCTCAATTCAATCACTGTAAACTGTGAGAAATGCCCTCAATTCTACTACTGTAAACTGTGAGAAATGCCCTCAATTCTATCACTGAAAACTGAGAGAAATGCCTTCAATTCTATTGCTGTAAACTGTGAGAAATGCCCTCAATTCTATCAATGTAAACTGTGAGAAATGCCCTAAATTCTATTCCTGTAAACTGTGAGAAATGCCAACAATTCTATTCCTATAAACTGTGAGAAATGCCCTCAATTCTATTACTGTAAACTGTGAGAATTGCCCTCAATTCTATGACTGTAAACTGTGAGAAATGCCCTCAATTCTATGACTGTAAACTGTGAGAAATGCCCTCAATTCTATCACTGAAAACTGAGAGAAATGCCTTCAATTCTATTACTGTAAACTGTGAGAAATGCCCTCAATTCTATTACTGTAAACTGTGAGAAATGCCCTCAATTCTATTACTGTTAACAGTGAGAAATGCCTTCAATTCCATCACTGAAAACTGAGAGAAATGCCTTCAATTCTATTACTGTAAACTGTGAGAAATGTCCTCAATTCTATTACTGTAAACTGTGAGAAATGCCCTCAATTCTATTACTGTAAACTGTGAGAAATGCCCTCAATTCTATCACAGTAAACTGAGAGAAAGGCCTTCAATTCTATTACTGTAAACTGTGAGAAATGCCCTCAATTCTATTACTGTAAACTGTGAGAAATGCCCTCAATTCTATCACTGAAAACTGAGAGAAATGCCTTCAATTCTATTACTGTAAACTGTGAGAAATGCCCTCAATTCTATTACTGCAAAATGTGAAAAATGCCCTCAATTCTATCACTGTAAATTGTGAGAAATGCCTTCAATTCGATCACTGTAAAGTGTGAGAAATGCCTTCAATTCTATTCCTGTAATCTGTGAGAAATGCCTTCAATTCTATCACTGTAAACTGTGAGAAATGCCTTCAATTCTATCACAGTAAACTGTGAGAAATGCCTTCAATTCTATCACTGTAAACTGTGAAAAATGCCCTCAATTCTATCACTGTAAATTGTGAGAAATGCCTTCAATTCTATCACTGTAAAGTGTGAGAATTGCCTTCAATTCTATTACTGTAAACTGTGAGAAATGCCTTCAATTCTATCACTGTAAACTGTGAGAAATGTCTTCAATTCTATCACAGTAAACTGTGAGAAATGCCTTCAATTCTATCACTGTAAACTGTGAGAAATGCCTTCAATTCTATTCCTGCAAACTGTGAGAAATGCCCTCATTTCAATCACTGTAAACTGTGAGAAATGCCCTCAATTCTACTACTGTAAACTGTGAGAAATGCCCTCAATTCTATTACTGTAAACTGTGAGAAATGTCCTCAATTCAATTACTGTAAACTGTGAGAAATGCCCTCAATTCTATTACTGTAAACTGTGAGAAATGCCCTCAATTCTATCACTGTAAATTGTGAGAAATGCCTTCAATTCTATCACTGTAAACTGTGAGAATTGCCTTCCATTCTATTACTGTAAACTGTGAGAAATGCCTTCAATTCTATCACAGTAAACTGTGAGAAATGCCTTCAATTCTATCACTGTAAACTGTGAGAAATGCCTTCAATTCTATTCCTGTAAACTGTGAGAAATGCCTTCAATTCTATTTCTGTAAACTCTGAGAAATGCCCTTAATTCTATCACTGTAAACTGCGAGAAAGGCCTTCAATTCTATTTCTGTAAACTGTGAGAAATGCCCTCAATTCTATTACTGTAAACTGTGAGAAATGCCCTCAATTCTATGCCTGTAAACTGTGAGAAATGCCCTTAATTCTATCACTGTAAACTGTGAGAAAAGCCTTCAATTCTATTACAGTAAACTGTGAGAAATGCCTTCAATTCTATCACAGTAAACTGTGAGAAATGCCTTCAATTCTATCACTGTAAACTGTGAGAAATGCCTTCAATTCTATTCCTGTAAACTGTGAGAAATGCCCTTAATTCTATCACTGGAAACTGTGAGAAATGCCTTCAATTCTATCACTGAAAACTGTGAGAAATGCCTTCAATTCTATTACTGTAAACTGTGAGAAATGCCCTCAATTCTATTACTGTAAACTGTGAGAAATGCCCTCAATTCTATCACTTTAAACTGTGAGAAATGCCCTCAATTCTATTCCTGTAAACTGTGAGAAATGCCCTCAATTCTATTGCTGTAAACTGTGAGAAATGCCCTCAATTCTATCACTGAAAACTGAGAGAAATGCCTTCAATTCTATTACTGTAAACTGTGAGAAATGCCCTCTATTCTCTCACTGTAAACTGTGAGAAATGCCCTCAATTCTATTACTGTTAACAGTGAGAAATGCCTTCAATTCCATCACTGAAAACTGAGAGAAATGCCTTCAATTCTATTACTGTAAACTGTGAGAAATGTCCTCAATTGTATTACTGTAAACTGTGAGAAATGCCCTCAATTCTATTACTGTAAATTGTGAGAAATGCCTTCAATTCGATCACTGTAAAGTGTGAGAAATGCCTTCAATTCTATTCCTGTAATCTGTGAGAAATGCCTTCAATTCTATTCCTGTAAACTGTGAGAAATGCCTTCAATTCTATCACAGTAAACTGTGAGAAATGCCTTCAATTCTATCACTGTAAACTGTGAGAAATGCCTTCAATTCTATTCCTGTAAACTGTGAGAAATGCCCTCAATTCAATCACTGTAAACTGTGAGAAATGCCCTCAATTCTACTACTGTAAACTGTGAGAAATGCCCTCAATTCTATCACTGAAAACTGAGAGAAATGCCTTCAATTCTATTACTGTAAACTGTGAGAAATGTCCTCAATTCTATCACTGTAAACGGTGAGAAATGCCCTCAATTCAATCACTGTAAACTGTGAGAAATGCCCTCAATTCTAATACTGTAAACTGTGAGAAATGCCCTCAATTCTATCACTGAAAACTGAGAGAAATGCCTTCAATTCTATTACTGTAAACTGTGAGAAATGCCCTCAATTCTATCACTGAAAACTGAGAGAAATGCCTTCAATTCTATTACTGTAAACTGTGAGAAATGCCCTCAATTCTATCACTGAAAACTGAGAGAAATGCCTTCAATTCTATTACTGTAAACTGTGAGAAATGCCCTCAATTCTATTACTGTAAACAGTGAGAAATGCCCTCAATTCTATCACTGTAAATTGTGAGAAATGCCTTCAATTCTATCACTGTAAAGTGTGAGAATTGCCTTCAATTCTACTACTGTAAACTGTGAGAAATGCCTTCAATTCTATCACTGTAAACTGTGAGGAATGCCTTCAATTCTATCACTGTAAACTGTGAGAAATGCCTTCAATTCTATCACAGTAAACTGTGAGAAATGCCTTCAATTCTATTACTGTAAACTGTGAGAAATGCCTTCAATTCTATCACAGTAAACTGTGAGAAATGCCCTCAATTCTATCACTGAAAACTGAGAGAAATGCCTTCAATTCTATTACTGTAAACTGTGAGAAATGCCCTCAATTCTATTACTGTAAACTGTGAGAAATGCCCTCAATTCTATGACTGTAAATTGTGAGAAATGCCTTCAATTCTATCACTGTAAAGTGTGAGAATTGCCTTCAATTCTATCACTGTAAATTGTGAGAAATGTGGACAGGCCAACCAGGGGCGATGCCACATTGGATTTGGTACTGGGTAATGAACCCGGCCAGGTGTTCGATTTAGATGTAGGTGAGCACTTTGGCGATAGTGATCACAATTCGGTTAGGTTTACCTTAGCGATGGGCAGGGACAGGTATATACCGCAGGGCAAGAATTATAGCTGGGGGAAAGGAAATTATGACGCGATTAGGCAAGATTTAGGATGTGTAGGATGGGGAAGGAAACTGCAGGGGATGGGCACAAACGAAATGTGGAGCTTATTCAAGGAGCAGCTAATGCGTGTCCTTGATAAGTATGTACCTGTCAGGCAGGGAGGAAGTTGTCGAGCAAGGGAGCCATGGTTTACTCAAGAAGTTGAAGCGCTTGTCAAGAGGAAGAGGGCGGCTTATGTTAGGATGAGACGTGAAGGCTCAGTTAGGGCGCTTGAGAGTTACAAGCTAGCCAGGAAGGATCTAAAGGGAGGGCTAAGAAGAGCAAGGAGAGGACACGAGAAGTCATTGGCGGATAGGATCAAAGAAAACCCTAAGGCTTTCTATAGGTATATCAGGAATAAACGAATGATAAGAGTTAGAACAGGGCCAATCAAGGATAGTAGTGGGAAGTTGTGTGCGGAATCAGAGGAGATAGGGGAAGCGTTAAATGAATATTTTTCGTCAGTATTTACAGTAGAGAAAGAAAATGTTGCCGAGGAGAATACTGAGATTCAGGCTACTAGGCTAGATGGGATTGAGATTCACAAGGAGGAGGTGTTAGCAATTTTGGAAAGAGTGAAAATAGATAAGTCCCCTGGGCCAGATGGGATTTATCCTAGGATTCTCTGGGAAGCCAGGGAGGAGATTGCAGAGCCGTTGTTGTTGATCTTTATGTCGTCATTGTCGACAGGAGTAGTGCCGGAGGACTGGAGGATAGCAAATGTTGTCCCCTTGTTCAAGAAGGGGAGTAGAGACAGCCCTGGTAATTATAGACCTGTGAGCCTTACTTCGGTTGTGGGTAAAATGTTGGAAAAGGTTATAAGAGACAGGATTTATAATCATCTTGAAAAGAATAAGTTCATTTGCGATAGTCAGCACTGTTTTGTGAAAGGTAGGTCGTGCCTCACAAACCTTATTGAGTTTTTCGAGAAGGTGACCAAACAGGTGGATGAGGGTAAAGCCGTGGATGTGGTGTATATGGATTTCAGTAAGGCGTTTGATAAGGTTCCCCACGGTAGGCTATTGCAGAAAATACGCAAGTATGGGGTTGAAGGTGATTTAGAGCTTTGGATCAGAAATTGGCTAGCTGAAAGAAGACAGAGGGTGGTGGTTGATGGCAAATGTTCATCCTGGAGTTTAGTTACTAGTGGTGTACCGCAAGGTTCTGTTTTGGGGCCACTGCTGTTTGTCATTTTTATAAACGACCTGGATGAGGGTGTAGAAGGGTGGGTTAGTAAATTTGCGGATGACACGAAGGTCGGTGGAGTTGTGGATAGTGTCGAAGGGTGTTGTAGGGTACAGAGGGACATAGATAGGCTGCAGAGCTGGGCTGAGAGATGGCAAATGGAGTTTAATGCGGAGAAGTGTGAGGTGATTCACTTTGGAAGGAGTAACAGCAATGCAGAGTACTGGGCTAATGGGAAGATTCTTGGTAGTGTAGATGAGCAGAGAGATCTTGGTATCCAGGTACATAAATCCCTGAAAGTTGCTACCCAGGTTAATAGGGCTGTTAAGAAGGCATATGGTGTGTTAGCCTTTATTAGTAGGGGGATCGAGTTTCAGAGCCACGGGGTCATGATGCAGCTGTACAAAACTCTGGTGAGGCCGCACCTGGAGTATTGCGTGCAGTTCTGGTCACCGCATTATAGGAAGGATGTCGAAGCTTTGGAAAGGGTGCAGAGGAGATTTACTAGGATGTTGCCTGGTATGGAAGGAAGGTCTTACGAGGAAAGGCTGAGGGACTTGGGGTTGTTTTCGTTAGAGAGAAGGAGGAGGAGAGGTGACTTAATAGAGACATACAAGATAATCAGAGGGTTAGATAGGGTGGATAGTGAGAGTCTTTTTCCTCGGATGAGGATGGCAAACACGAGGGGACATAGCTTTAAGTTGAGGGGTGAAAGATATAGGACAGATGTCAGAGGTAGTTTCTTTACTCAGAGAGTAGTAGGGGCGTGGAACGCCCTGCCTGCAACAGTAGTAGACTCGCCAACTTTAAGGGCATTTAAGTGGTCATTGGATAGACATATGGATGTAAATGGAATAGTGTAGGTCAGATGATCGGCGCAACATCGAGGGCCGAAGGGCCTGTACTGCGCTGTAATATTCTAATTCTAATTCTAATTCTAATTTAAACTGTGAGAAATGCCATCAATTCTATCACTGGAAACTGTGAGAAATGCCTTCAATTCTATCACAGTCAACTGTGAGAAATGCCTTCAATTCTATCACTGTAAACTGTGAGAAATGCCTTCAATTCTATTCCTGTAAACTGTGAGAAATACCCTCAATTCAATCACTGTAAACTGTGAGAAATGCCTTCAATTATATTACTGTAAACTGTGAGAAATGCCTTCAATTCTATTACTGTAAACTGTGAGAAATGCCTTCAATTCTATTACTGTAAACTGTGAGAAATGCCTTCAATTCTATCACTTTAAACTGTGAGAAATGCCTTCAATTCTATCAATGTAAACTGTGAGAAATGCCTTCAATTCTATTACTGTAAACTGTGAGAAATGCCCTCAATTCTATTACTGTTAACAGTGAGAAATGCCTTCAATTCCATCACTGAAAACTGAGAGAAATGCCTTCAATTCTATTACTGTAAACTGTGAGAAATGTCCTCAATTCTATTACTGTAAACTGTGAGAAATGCCCTCAATTCTATTACTGTAAACTGTGAGAAATGTCCTCAATTCTATCACTGAAAACTGAGAGAAAGGCCTTCAATTCTATTACTGTAAACTGTGAGAAATGCCCTCAATTCTATTACTGTAAACTGTGAGAAATGCCCTCAATTCTATCACTGAAAACTGAGAGAAATGCCTTCAATTCTATTACTGTAAACTGTGAGAAATGCCCTCAATTCTATTACTGCAAACTGTGAAAAATGCCCTCAATTCTATCACTGTAAATTGTGAGAAATGCCTTCAATTCGATCACTGTAAAGTGTGAGAAATGCCTTCAATTCTATTCCTGTAATCTGTGAGAAATGCCTTCAATTCTATCACTGTAAACTGTGAGAAATGCCTTGAATTCTATCACAGTAAACTGTGAGAAATGCCTTCAATTCTATCACTGTAAACTGTGAAAAATGCCCTCAATTCTATCACTGTAAATTGTGAGAAATGCCTTCAATTCTATCACTGTAAAGTGTGAGAATTGCCTTCAATTCTATTACTGTAAACTGTGAGAAATGCCTTCAATTCTATCACTGTAAACTGTGAGAAATGTCTTCAATTCTATCACAGTAAACTGTGAGAAATGCCTTCAATTCTATCACTGTAAACTGTGAGAAATGCCTTCAATTCTATTCCTGCAAACTGTGAGAAATGCCCTCAATTCAATCACTGTAAACTGTGAGAAATGCCCTCAATTCTACTACTGTAAACTGTGAGAAATGCCCTCAATTCTATTACTGTAAACTGTGAGAAATGTCCTCAATTCAATTACTGTAAACTGTGAGAAATGCCCTCAATTCTATTACTGTAAACTGTGAGAAATGCCCTCAATTCTATCACTGTAAATTGTGAGAAATGCCTTCAATTCTATCACTGTAAACTGTGAGAATTGCCTTCCATTCTATTACTGTAAACTGTGAGAAATGCCTTCAATTCTATCACAGTAAACTGTGAGAAATGCCTTCAATTCTATCACTGTAAACTGTGAGAAATGCCTTCAATTCTATTCCTGTAAACTGTGAGAAATGCCTTCAATTCTATTTCTGTAAACTCTGAGAAATGCCCTTAATTCTATCACTGTAAACTGCGAGAAAGGCCTTCAATTCTATTTCTGTAAACTGTGAGAAATGCCCTCAATTCTATTACTGTAAACTGTGAGAAATGCCCTCAATTCTATGTCTGTAAACTGTGAGAAATGCCCTTAATTCTATCACTGTAAACTGTGAGAAAAGCCTTCAATTCTATTACAGTAAACTGTGAGAAATGCCTTCAATTCTATCACAGTAAACTGTGAGAAATGCCTTCAATTCTATCACTGTAAACTGTGAGAAATGCCTTCAATTCTATTCCTGTAAACTGTGAGAAATGCCCTTAATTCTATCACTGGAAACTGTGAGAAATGCCTTCAATTCTATCACTGAAAACTGTGAGAAATGCCTTCAATTCTATTACTGTAAACTGTGAGAAATGCCCTCAATTCTATTACTGTAAACTGTGAGAAATGCCCTCAATTCTATCACTTTAAACTGTGAGAAATGCCCTCAATTCTATTCCTGTAAACTGTGAGAAATGCCCTCAATTCTATTGCTGTAAACTGTGAGAAATGCCCTCAATTCTATCACTGAAAACTGAGAGAAATGCCTTCAATTCTATTACTGTAAACTGTGAGAAATGCCCTCTATTCTCTCACTGTAAACTGTGAGAAATGCCCTCAATTCTATTACTGTTAACAGTGAGAAATGCCTTCAATTCCATCACTGAAAACTGAGAGAAATGCCTTCAATTCTATTACTGTAAACTGTGAGAAATGTCCTCAATTCTATTACTGTAAACTGTGAGAAATGCCCTCAATTCTATTACTGTAAACTGTGAGAAATGCCCTCAATTCTATCACTGAAAACTGAGAGAAAGGCCTTCAATTCTATTACTGTGAACTGTGAGAAATGCCCTCAATTCTATTACTGTAAACTGTGAGAAATGCCCTCAATTCTATCACTGAAAACTGAGAGAAATGCCTTCAATTCTATTACTGTAAACTGTGAGAAATGCCCTCAATTCTATTACTGTAAACTGTGAAAAATGCCCTCAATTCTATCACTGTAAATTGTGAGAAATGCCTTCAATTCGATCACTGTAAAGTGTGAGAAATGCCTTCAATTCTATTCCTGTAATCTGTGAGAAATGCCTTCAATTCTATTCCTGTAAACTGTGAGAAATGCCTTCAATTCTATCACAGTAAACTGTGAGAAATGCCTTCAATTCTATCACTGTAAACTGTGAGAAATGCCTTCAATTCTATTCCTGTAAACTGTGAGAAATGCCCTCAATTCAATCACTGTAAACTGTGAGAAATGCCCTCAATTCTACTACTGTAAACTGTGAGAAATGCCCTCAATTCTATCACTGAAAACTGAGAGAAATGCCTTCAATTCTATTACTGTAAACTGTGAGAAATGCCCTCAATTCTATCACTGAAAACTGAGAGAAATGCCTTCAATTCTATTACTGTAAACTGTGAGAAATGCCCTCAATTCTATCACTGAAAACTGAGAGAAATGCCTTCAATTCTATTACTGTAAACTGTGAGAAATGCCCTCAATTCTATTACTGTAAACTGTGAGAAATGCCCTCAATTCTATCACTGTAAATTGTGAGAAATGCCTTCAATTCTATCACTGTAAAGTGTGAGAATTGCCTTCAATTCTACTACTGTAAACTGTGAGAAATGCCTTCAATTCTATCACTGTAAACTGTGAGGAATGCCTTCAATTCTATCACTGTAAACTGTGAGAAATGCCTTCAATTCTATCACAGTAAACTGTGAGAAATGCCTTCAATTCTATTACTGTAAACTGTGAGAAATGCCTTCAATTCTATCACAGTAAACTCTGAGAAATGCCCTCAATTCTATCACTGAAAACTGAGAGAAATGCCTTCAATTCTATTACTGTAAACTGTGAGAAATGCCCTCAATTCTATTACTGTAAACTGTGAGAAATGCCCTCAATTCTATGACTGTAAATTGTGAGAAATGCCTTCAATTCTATCACTGTAAAGTGTGAGAATTGCCTTCAATTCTATCACTTTAAACTGTGAGAAATGCCATCAATTCTATCACTGTAAACTGTGAGAAATGCCTTCAATTCTATCACAGTAAACTGTGAGAAATGCCTTCAATTCTATCACTGTAAACAGTGAGAAATGCCTTCAATTCTATTCCTGTAAACTGTGAGAAATACCCTCAATTCAATCACTGTAAACTGTGAGAAATGCCTTCAATTATATTACTGTAAACTGTGAGAAATGCCTTCAATTCTATTACTGTAAACTGTGAGAAATGCCTTCAATTCTATTACTGTAAACTGTGAGAAATGCCTTCAATTCTATCACTTTAAACTGTGAGAAATGCCTTCAATTCTATCACTGTAAACTGTGAGAAATGCCTTCAATTCTATTACTGTAAACTGTGAGAAATGCCCTCAATTCTATTACTGTTAACAGTGAGAAATGCCTTCAATTCCATCACTGAAAACTGAGAGAAATGCCTTCAATTCTATTACTGTAAACTGTGAGAAATGTCCTCAATTCTATTACTGTAAACTGTGAGAAATGCCCTCAATTCTATTACTGTAAACTGTGAGAAATGCCCTCAATTCTATCACTGAAAACTGAGAGAAAGGCCTTCAATTCTATTACTGTAAACTGTGAGAAATGCCCTCAATTCTATTACTGTAAACTGTGAGAAATGCCCTCAATTCTATCACTGAAAACTGAGAGAAATGCCTTCAATTCTATTACTGTAAACTGTGAGAAATGCCCTCAATTCTATTACTGCAAACTGTGAAAAATGCCCTCAATTCTATCACTGTAAATTGTGAGAAATGCCTTCAATTCGATCACTGTAAAGTGTGAGAAATGCCTTCAATTCTATTCCTGTAATCTGTGAGAAATGCCTTCAATTCTATCACTGTAAACTGTGAGAAATGCCTTCAATTCTATCACAGTAAACTGTGAGAAATGCCTTCAATTCTATCACTGTAAACTGTGAAAAATGCCCTCAATTCTATCACTGTAAATTGTGAGAAATGCCTTCAATTCTATCACTGTAAAGTGTGAGAATTGCCTTCAATTCTATTACTGTAAACTGTGAGAAATGCCTTCAATTCTATCACTGTAAACTGTGAGAAATGTCTTCAATTCTATCACAGTAAACTGTGAGAAATGCCTTCAATTCTATCACTGTAAACTGTGAGAAATGCCTTCAATTCTATTCCTGCAAACTGTGAGAAATGCCCTCAATTCAATCACTGTAAACTGTGAGAAATGCCCTCAATTCTACTACTGTAAACTGTGAGAAATGCCCTCAATTCTATTACTGTAAACTGTGAGAAATGTCCTCAATTCAATTACTGTAAACTGTGAGAAATGCCCTCAATTCTATTACTGTAAACTGTGAGAAATGCCCTCAATTCTATCACTGTAAATTGTGAGAAATGCCTTCAATTCTATCACTGTAAACTGTGAGAATTGCCTTCCATTCTATTACTGTAAACTGTGAGAAATGCCTTCAATTCTATCACAGTAAACTGTGAGAAATGCCTTCAATTCTATCACTGTAAACTGTGAGAAATGCCTTCAATTCTATTCCTGTAAACTGTGAGAAATGCCTTCAATTCTATTTCTGTAAACTCTGAGAAATGCCCTTAATTCTATCACTGTAAACTGCGAGAAAGGCCTTCAATTCTATTTCTGTAAACTGTGAGAAATGCCCTCAATTCTATTACTGTAAACTGTGAGAAATGCCCTCAATTCTATGCCTGTAAACTGTGAGAAATGCCCTTAATTCTATCACTGTAAACTGTGAGAAAAGCCTTCAATTCTATTACAGTAAACTGTGAGAAATGCCTTCAATTCTATCACAGTAAACTGTGAGAAATGCCTTCAATTCTATCACTGTAAACTGTGAGAAATGCCTTCAATTCTATTACTGTAAACTGTGAGAAATGTCCTCAATTCTATTACTGTAAACTGTGAGAAATGCCCTCAATTCTATTACTGTAAACTGTGAGAAATGCCCTCAATTCTATCACTGAAAACTGAGAGAAAGGCCTTCAATTCTATTACTGTAAACTGTGAGAAATGCCCTCAATTCTATTACTGTAAACTGTGAGAAATGCCCTCAATTCTATCACTGAAAACTGAGAGAAATGCCTTCAATTCTATTACTGTAAACTGTGAGAAATGCCCTCAATTCTATTACTGCAAACTGTGAAAAATGCCCTCAATTCTATCACTGTAAATTGTGAGAAATGCCTTCAATTCGATCACTGTAAAGTGTGAGAAATGCCTTCAATTCTATTCCTGTAATCTGTGAGAAATGCCTTCAATTCTATCACTGTAAACTGTGAGAAATGCCTTCAATTCTATCACAGTAAACTGTGAGAAATGCCTTCAATTCTATCACTGTAAACTGTGAAAAATGCCCTCAATTCTATCACTGTAAATTGTGAGAAATGCCTTCAATTCTATCACTGTAAAGTGTGAGAATTGCCTTCAATTCTATTACTGTAAACTGTGAGAAATGCCTTCAATTCTATCACTGTAAACTGTGAGAAATGTCTTCAATTCTATCACAGTAAACTGTGAGAAATGCCTTCAATTCTATCACTGTAAACTGTGAGAAATGCCTTCAATTCTATTCCTGCAAACTGTGAGAAATGCCCTCAATTCAATCACTGTAAACTGTGAGAAATGCCCTCAATTCTACTACTGTAAACTGTGAGAAATGCCCTCAATTCTATTACTGTAAACTGTGAGAAATGTCCTCAATTCAATTACTGTAAACTGTGAGAAATGCCCTCAATTCTATTACTGTAAACTGTGAGAAATGCCCTCAATTCTATCACTGTAAATTGTGAGAAATGCCTTCAATTCTATCACTGTAAACTGTGAGAATTGCCTTCCATTCTATTACTGTAAACTGTGAGAAATGCCTTCAATTCTATCACAGTAAACTGTGAGAAATGCCTTCAATTCTATCACTGTAAACTGTGAGAAATGCCTTCAATTCTATTCCTGTAAACTGTGAGAAATGCCTTCAATTCTATTTCTGTAAACTCTGAGAAATGCCCTTAATTCTATCACTGTAAACTGCGAGAAAGGCCTTCAATTCTATTTCTGTAAACTGTGAGAAATGCCCTCAATTCTATTACTGTAAACTGTGAGAAATGCCCTCAATTCTATGCCTGTAAACTGTGAGAAATGCCCTTAATTCTATCACTGTAAACTGTGAGAAAAGCCTTCAATTCTATTACAGTAAACTGTGAGAAATGCCTTCAATTCTATCACAGTAAACTGTGAGAAATGCCTTCAATTCTATCACTGTAAACTGTGAGAAATGCCTTCAATTCTATTCCTGTAAACTGTGAGAAATGCCCTTAATTCTATCACTGGAAACTGTGAGAAATGCCTTCAATTCTATCACTGAAAACTGTGAGAAATGCCTTCAATTCTATTACTGTAAACTGAAAGAAATGCCCTCAATTCTATTATTGTAAACTGTGAGAAATGCCCTCAATTCTATCACTTTAAACTGTGAGAAATGCCCTCAATTCTATTCCTGTAAACTGTGAGAAATGCCCTCAATTCTATTGCTGTAAACTGTGAGAAATGCCCTCAATTCTATCACTGAAAACTGAGAGAAATGCCTTCAATTCCATTACTGTAAACTGTGAGAAATGCCCTCTATTCTCTCACTGTAAACTGTGAGAAATGCCCTCAATTCTATTACTGTTAACAGTGAGAAATGCCTTCAATTCCATCACTGAAAACTGAGAGAAATGCCTTCAATTCTATTACTGTAAACTGTGAGAAATGTCCTCAATTCTATTACTGTAAACTGTGAGAAATGCCCTCAATTCTATTACTGTAAACTGTGAGAAATGCCCTCAATTCTATCACTGAAAACTGAGAGAAAGGCCTTCAATTCTATTACTGTAAACTGTGAGAAATGCCCTCAATTCTATTACTGTAAACTGTGAGAAATGCCCTCAATTCTATCACTGAAAACTGAGAGAAATGCCTTCAATTCTATTACTGTAAACTGTGAGAAATGCCCTCAATTCTATTACTGGAAACTGTGAAAAATGCCCTCAATTCTATCACTGTAAATTGTGAGAAATGCCTTCAATTCGATCACTGTAAAGTGTGAGAAATGCCTTCAATTCTATTCCTGTAATCTGTGAGAAATGCCTTCAATTCTATTCCTGTAAACTGTGAGAAATGCCTTCAATTCTATCACAGTAAACTGTGAGAAATGCCTTCAATTCTATCACTGTAAACTGTGAGAAATGCCTTCAATTCTATTCCTGTAAACTGTGAGAAATGCCCTCAAAACAATCACTGTAAACTGTGAGAAATGCCCTCAATTCTACTACTGTAAACTGTGAGAAATGCCCTCAATTCTATCACTGAAAACTGAGAGAAATGCCTTCAATTCTATTACTGTAAACTGTGAGAAATGTCCTCAATTCTATCACTGTAAACTGTGAGAAATGCCCTCAATTCAATCACTGTAAACGGTGAGAAATGCCCTCAATTCTACTACTGTAAACTGTGAGAAATGCCCTCAATTCTATCACTGAAAACTGAGAGAAATGCCTTCAATTCTATTACTGTAAACTGTGAGAAATGCCCTCAATTCTATCACTGAAAACTGAGAGAAATGCCTTCAATTCTATTACTGTAAACTGTGAGAAATGCCCTCAATTCTATCACTGAAAACTGAGAGAAATGCCTTCAATTCTATTACTGTAAACTGTGAGAAATGCCCTCAATTCTATTACTGTAAACTGTGAGAAATGCCCTCAATTCTATCACTGTAAATTGTGAGAAATGCCTTCAATTCTATCACTGTAAAGTGTGAGAATTGCCTTCAATTCTACTACTGTAAACTGTGAGAAATGCCTTCAATTCTATCACTGTAAACTGTGAGGAATGCCTTCAATTCTATCACTGTAAACTGTGAGAAATGCCTTCAATTCTATCACAGTAAACTGTGAGAAATGCCTTCAATTCTATTACTGGAAACTGTGAGAAATGCCTTCAATTCTATCACTGAAAACTGTGAGAAATGCCTTCAATTCTATTACTGTAAACTGAAAGAAATGCCCTCAATTCTATTCCTGTAAACTGTGAGAAATGCCCTCAATTCTATCACTTTAAACTGTGAGAAATGCCCTCAATTCTATTCCTGTAAACTGTGAGAAATGCCCTCAATTCTATTGCTGTAAACTGTGAGAAATGCCCTCAATTCTATCACTGAAAACTGAGAGAAATGCCTTCAATTCCATTACTGTAAACTGTGAGAAATGCCCTCTATTCTCTCACTGTAAACTGTGAGAAATGCCCTCAATTCTATTACTGTTAACAGTGAGAAATGCCTTCAATTCCATCACTGAAAACTGAGAGAAATGCCTTCAATTCTATTACTGTAAACTGTGAGAAATGTCCTCAATTCTATTACTGTAAACTGTGAGAAATGCCCTCAATTCTATTACTGTAAACTGTGAGAAATGCCCTCAATTCTATCACTGAAAACTGAGAGAAAGGCCTTCAATTCTATTACTGTAAACTGTGAGAAATGCCCTCAATTCTATTACTGTAAACTGTGAGAAATGCCCTCAATTCTATCACTGAAAACTGAGAGAAATGCCTTCAATTCTATTACTGTAAACTGTGAGAAATGCCCTCAATTCTATTACTGGAAACTGTGAAAAATGCCCTCAATTCTATCACTGTAAATTGTGAGAAATGCCTTCAATTCGATCACTGTAAAGTGTGAGAAATGCCTTCAATTCTATTCCTGTAATCTGTGAGAAATGCCTTCAATTCTATTCCTGTAAACTGTGAGAAATGCCTTCAATTCTATCACAGTAAACTGTGAGAAATGCCTTCAATTCTATCACTGTAAACTGTGAGAAATGCCTTCAATTCTATTCCTGTAAACTGTGAGAAATGCCCTCAATTCAATCACTGTAAACTGTGAGAAATGCCCTCAATTCTACTACTGTAAACTGTGAGAAATGCCCTCAATTCTATCACTGAAAACTGAGAGAAATGCCTTCAATTCTATTACTGTAAACTGTGAGAAATGTCCTCAATTCTATCACTGTAAACTGTGAGAAATGCCCTCAATTCAATCACTGTAAACGGTGAGAAATGCCCTCAATTCTACTACTGTAAACTGTGAGAAATGCCCTCAATTCTATCACTGAAAACTGAGAGAAATGCCTTCAATTCTATTACTGTAAACTGTGAGAAATGCCCTCAATTCTATCACTGAAAACTGAGAGAAATGCCTTCAATTCTATTACTGTAAACTGTGAGAAATGCCCTCAATTCTATCACTGAAAACTGAGAGAAATGCCTTCAATTCTATTACTGTAAACTGTGAGAAATGCCCTCAATTCTATTACTGTAAACTGTGAGAAATGCCCTCAATTCTATCACTGTAAATTGTGAGAAATGCCTTCAATTCTATCACTGTAAAGTGTGAGAATTGCCTTCAATTCTACTACTGTAAACTGTGAGAAATGCCTTCAATTCTATCACTGTAAACTGTGAGGAATGCCTTCAATTCTATCACTGTAAACTGTGAGAAATGCCTTCAATTCTATCACAGTAAACTGTGAGAAATGCCTTCAATTCTATTACTGTAAACTGTGAGAAATGCCTTCAATTCTATCACAGTAAACTGTGAGAAATGCCCTCAATTCTATCACTGAAAACTGAGAGAAATGCCTTCAATTCTATTACTGTAAACTGTGAGAAATGCCCTCAATTCTATTACTGTAAACTGTGAGAAATGCCCTCAATTCTATGACTGTAAATTGTGAGAAATGCCTTCAATTCTATCACTGTAAAGTGTGAGAATTGCCTTCAATTCTATCACTTTAAACTGTGAGAAATGCCATCAATTCTATCACTGTAAACTGTGAGAAATGCCTTCAATTCTATCACAGTAAACTGTGAGAAATGCCTTCAATTCTATCACTGTAAACTGTGAGAAATGCCTTCAATTCTATTCCTGTAAACTGTGAGAAATACCCTCAATTCAATCACTGTAAACTGTGAGAAATGCCTTCAATTATATTACTGTAAACTGTGAGAAATGCCTTCAATTCTATTACTGTAAACTGTGAGAAATGCCTTCAATTCTATTACTGTAAACTGTGAGAAATGCCTTCAATTCTATCACTTTAAACTGTGAGAAATGCCTTCAATTCTATCACTGTAAACTGTGAGAAATGCCTTCAATTCTATTCCTGTAAACTGTGAGAAATGCCTTCAATTCTATTTCTGTAAACTGTGAGAAATGCCCTTAATTCTATCACTGTAAACTGCGAGAAATGCCTTCAATTATATTTCTGTAAACTGTGAGAAATGCCCTCAATTCTATTACTGTAAGCTGTGAGAAATGCCCTCAATTCTATTCCTGTAAACTGTGAGAAATGCCCTTAATTCTATCACTGTAAACTGTGAGAAAAGCCTTCAATTCTATTTCTGTAAACTGTGAGAAATGCCCTCAATTCTATCACAGTAAACTGTGAGAAATGCCTTCAATTCTATCACAGTAAACTGTGAGAAATGCCTTCAATTCTATCACTGTAAACTGTGAGAAATGCCTTCAATTCTATTCCTGTAAACTGTGAGAAATGCCCTCAATTCAATCACTGTAAACTGTGAGAAATGCCCTCAATTCAATCACTGTAAACTGTGCGAAATGTCTTCAATTCTATCAATGTAAACTGTGAGAAATGCCCTTCATTCTATTCCTGTAAACTGTGAGAAATGCCCCCAATTCTATTCCTATAAACTGTGAGAAATGCCCTCAATTCCATTCCTGTAAACCGTGAGAAATGCCCTCAATTCTATTACTGTCAACTGTAAGAAATGCCCTCAATTCTATCACCGAAAACTGAGAGAAATGCCTTCAATTCTATTACTGTAAACTGTGAGAAATGCCCTCAATTCTATTACTGTAAACTGTGAGAAATGCCCTCTATTCTATCACTGTAAACTGTGAGAAATGCCCTCAATTCTATTACTGTTAACAGTAAGAAATGCCTTCAATTCCATCACTGAAAACTGAGAGAAATGCCTTCAATTCGATTACTGTAAACTGTGAGAAATGTCCTCAATTCTATTACTGTAAACTGTGAGAAATGCCCTCAATTCTATCACTGTAAATTGTGAGAAATGCCTTCAATTCTATCACTGAAAACTGAGAGAAAGGCCTTCAATTCTATTACTGTAAACTGTGAGAAATGCCCTCAATTCTATTACTGTAAACTGTGAGAAATGCCCTCAATTCTATCACTGAAAAGTGAGAGAAATGCCTTCAATTCTATTACTGTAAACTGTGAGAAATGCCCTCAATTCTATTACTGTAAACTGTGAAAAATGCCCTCAATTCTATCACTGTAAATTGTGAGAAATGCCTTCAATTCTATCACTGTAAAGTGTGAGAAATGCCTTCAATTCTATTCCTGTAAACTGTGAGAAATGCCTTCAATTCTATCACAGTAAACTGTGAGAAATGCCTTCAATTCAATCACTGTAAACTGTGAGAAATGCCTTCAATTCTATTCCTGTAAACTGTGAGAAATGCCCTCAATTCAATCACTGTAAACTGTGAGAAATGCCCTCAATTCTACTACTGTAAACTGTGAGAAATGCCCTCAATTCTATCACTGAAAACTGAGAGAAATGCCTTCAATTCTATTACTGTAAACTGTGAGAAATGTCCTCAATTCTATCACTGTAAACTGTGAGAAATGCCCTCAATTCAATCACTGTAAACTGTGAGAAATGCCTTCAATTCTATTACTGTAAACTGTGAGAAATGCCCTCAATTCTATTACTGCAAACTGTGAAAAATGCCCTCAATTCTATCACTGTAAATTGTGAGAAATGCCTTCAATTCGATCACTGTAAAGTGTGAGAAATGCCTTCAATTCTATTCCTGTAATCTGTGAGAAATGCCTTCAATTCTATCACTGTAAACTGTGAGAAATGCCTTCAATTCTATCACAGTAAACTGTGAGAAATGCCTTCAATTCTATCACTGTAAACTGTGAAAAATGCCCTCAATTCTATCACTGTAAATTGTGAGAAATGCCTTCAATTCTATCACTGTAAAGTGTGAGAATTGCCTTCAATTCTATTACTGTAAACTGTGAGAAATGCCTTCAATTCTATCACTGTAAACTGTGAGAAATGTCTTCAATTCTATCACAGTAAACTGTGAGAAATGCCTTCAATTCTATCACTGTAAACTGTGAGAAATGCCTTCAATTCTATTCCTGTAAACTGTGAGAAATGCCCTCAATTCAATCACTGTAAACTGTGAGAAATGCCCTCAATTCTACTACTGTAAACTGTGAGAAATGCCCTCAATTCTATTACTGTAAACTGTGAGAAATGTCCTCAATTCAATTACTGTAAACTGTGAGAAATGCCCTCAATTCTATTACTGTAAACTGTGAGAAATGCCCTCAATTCTATCACTGTAAATTGTGAGAAATGCCTTCAATTCTATCACTGTAAACTGTGAGAATTGCCTTCCATTCTATTACTGTAAACTGTGAGAAATGCCTTCAATTCTATCACAGTAAACTGTGAGAAATGCCTTCAATTCTATCACTGTAAACTGTGAGAAATGCCTTCAATTCTATTCCTGTAAACTGTGAGAAATGCCTTCAATTCTATTTCTGTAAACTCTGAGAAATGCCCTTAATTCTATCACTGTAAACTGCGAGAAAGGCCTTCAATTCTATTTCTGTAAACTGTGAGAAATGCCCTCAATTCTATTACTGTAAACTGTGAGAAATGCCCTCAATTCTATGCCTGTAAACTGTGAGAAATGCCCTTAATTCTATCACTGTAAACTGTGAGAAAAGCTTCAATTCTATTACAGTAAACTGTGAGAAATGCCTTCAATTCTATCACAGTAAACTGTGAGAAATGCCTTCAATTCTATCACTGTAAACTGTGAGAAATGCCTTCAATTCTATTCCTGTAAACTGTGAGAAATGCCCTTAATTCTATCACTGGAAACTGTGAGAAATGCCTTCAATTCTATCACTGAAAACTGTGAGAAATGCCTTCAATTCTATTACTGTAAACTGTGAGAAATGCCCTCAATTCTATTCCTGTAAACTGTGAGAAATGCCCTCAATTCTATCACTTTAAACTGTGAGAAATGCCCTCAATTCTATCACTGTAAACTGTGAGAAATGCCCTCAATTCTATCACTGAAAACTGAGAGAAATGCCTTCAATTCTATTACTGTAAACTGTGAGAAATGCCCTCTATTCTCTCACTGTAAACTGTGAGAAATGCCCTCAATTCTATTACTGTTAACAGTGAGAAATGCCTTCAATTTCATCACTGAAAACTGAGAGAAATGCCTTCAATTCTATCACTGAAAACTGAGAGAAAGGCCTTCAATTCTATTACTGTAAACTGTGAGAAATGCCCTCAATTCTATTACTGTAAACTGTGAGAAATGCCCTCAATTCTATCACTGAAAACTGAGAGAAATGCCTTCAATTCTATTACTGTAAACTGTGAGAAATGCCCTCAATTCTATTACTGTAAACTGTGAAAAATGCCCTCAATTCTATCACTGTAAATTGTGAGAAATGCCTTCAATTCTATTACTGTAAACTGTGAGAAATGCCCTCAATTCTATTACTGTAAACTGTGAAAAATGCCCTCAATTCTATCACTGTAAATTGTGAGAAATGCCTTCAATTCTATCACTGTAAAGTGTGAGAAATGCCTTCAATTCTATTCCTGTAAACTGTGAGAAATGCCTTCAATTCTATCACAGTAAACTGTGAGAAATGCCTTCAATTCAATCACTGTAAACTGTGAGAAATGCCTTCAATTCTATTCCTGTAAACTGTGAGAAATGCCCTCAATTCAATCACTGTAAACTGTGAGAAATGCCCTCAATTCTACTACTGTAAACTGTGAGAAATGCCCTCAATTCTATCACTGAAAACTGAGAGAAATGCCTTCAATTCTATTACTGTAAACTGTGAGAAATGTCCTCAATTCTATCACTGTAAACTGTGAGAAATGCCCTCAATTCAATCACTGTAAACTGTGAGAAATGCCTTCAATTCTATTACTGTAAACTGTGAGAAATGCCCTCAATTCTATTACTGCAAACTGTGAAAAATGCCCTCAATTCTATCACTGTAAATTGTGAGAAATGCCTTCAATTCGATCACTGTAAAGTGTGAGAAATGCCTTCAATTCTATTCCTGTAATCTGTGAGAAATGCCTTCAATTCTATCACTGTAAACTGTGAGAAATGCCTTCAATTCTATCACAGTAAACTGTGAGAAATGCCTTCAATTCTATCACTGTAAACTGTGAAAAATGCCCTCAATTCTATCACTGTAAATTGTGAGAAATGCCTTCAATTCTATCACTGTAAAGTGTGAGAATTGCCTTCAATTCTATTACTGTAAACTGTGAGAAATGCCTTCAATTCTATCACTGTAAACTGTGAGAAATGTCTTCAATTCTATCACAGTAAACTGTGAGAAATGCCTTCAATTCTATCACTGTAAACTGTGAGAAATGCCTTCAATTCTATTCCTGTAAACTGTGAGAAATGCCCTCAATTCAATCACTGTAAACTGTGAGAAATGCCCTCAATTCTACTACTGTAAACTGTGAGAAATGCCCTCAATTCTATTACTGTAAACTGTGAGAAATGTCCTCAATTCAATTACTGTAAACTGTGAGAAATGCCCTCAATTCTATTACTGTAAACTGTGAGAAATGCCCTCAATTCTATCACTGTAAATTGTGAGAAATGCCTTCAATTCTATCACTGTAAACTGTGAGAAATGCCTTCAATTCTATCACAGTAAACTGTGAGAAATGCCCTCAATTCTATCACTGTAAACTGTGAGAATTGCCTTCCATTCTATTACTGTAAACTGTGAGAAATGCCTTCAATTCTATCACAGTAAACTGTGAGAAATGCCTTCAATTCTATCACTGTAAACTGTGAGAAATGCCTTCAATTCTATTCCTGTAAACTGTGAGAAATGCCTTCAATTCTATTTCTGTAAACTCTGAGAAATGCCCTTAATTCTATCACTGTAAACTGCGAGAAAGGCCTTCAATTCTATTTCTGTAAACTGTGAGAAATGCCCTCAATTCTATTACTGTAAACTGTGAGAAATGCCCTCAATTCTATGCCTGTAAACTGTGAGAAATGCCCTTAATTCTATCACTGTAAACTGTGAGAAAAGCCTTCAATTCTATTACAGTAAACTGTGAGAAATGCCTTCAATTCTATCACAGTAAACTGTGAGAAATGCCTTCAATTCTATCACTGTAAACTGTGAGAAATGCCTTCAATTCTATTCCTGTAAACTGTGAGAAATGCCCTTAATTCTATCACTGGAAACTGTGAGAAATGCCTTCAATTCTATCACTGAAAACTGTGAGAAATGCCTTCAATTCTATTACTGTAAACTGTGAGAAATGCCCTCAATTCTATTCCTGTAAACTGTGAGAAATGCCCTCAATTCTATCACTTTAAACTGTGAGAAATGCCCTCAATTCTATCACTGTAAACTGTGAGAAATGCCCTCAATTCTATCACTGAAAACTGAGAGAAATGCCTTCAATTCTATTACTGTAAACTGTGAGAAATGCCCTCTATTCTCTCACTGTAAACTGTGAGAAATGCCCTCAATTCTATTACTGTTAACAGTGAGAAATGCCTTCAATTTCATCACTGAAAACTGAGAGAAATGCCTTCAATTCTATCACTGAAAACTGAGAGAAAGGCCTTCAATTCTATTACTGTAAACTGTGAGAAATGCCCTCAATTCTATTACTGTAAACTGTGAGAAATGCCCTCAATTCTATCACTGAAAACTGAGAGAAATGCCTTCAATTCTATTACTGTAAACTGTGAGAAATGCCCTCAATTCTATTACTGTAAACTGTGAAAAATGCCCTCAATTCTATCACTGTAAATTGTGAGAAATGCCTTCAATTCGATCACTGTAAAGTGTGAGAAATGCCTTCAATTCTATTCCTGTAATCTGTGAGAAATGCCTTCAATTCTATTCCTGTAAACTGTGAGAAATGCCTTCAATTCTATCACAGTAAACTGTGAGAAATGCCTTCAATTCTATCACTGTAAACTGTGAGAAATGCCTTCAATTCTATTCCTGTAAACTGTGAGAAATGCCCTCAATTCAATCACTGTAAACTGTGAGAAATGCCCTCAATTCTACTACTGTAAACTGTGAGAAATGCCCTCAATTCTATCACTGAAAACTGAGAGAAATGCCTTCAATTCTATTACTGTAAACTGTGAGAAATGTCCTCAATTCTATCACTGTAAACTGTGAGAAATGCCCTCAATTCAATCACTGTAAACTGTGAGAAATGCCCTCAATTCTACTACTGTAAACTGTGAGAAATGCCCTCAATTCTATCACTGAAAACTCAGAGAAATGCCTTCAATTCTATTACTGTAAACTGTGAGAAATGCCCTCAATTCTATCACTGAAAACTGAGAGAAATGCCTTCAATTCTATTACTGTAAACTGTGAGAAATGCCCTCAATTCTATCACTGAAAACTGAGAGAAATGCCCTCAATTCTATTACTGTAAACTGTGAGAAATGCCCTCAATTCTATCACTGTAAATTGTGAGAAATGCCTTCAATTCTATCACTGTAAAGTGTGAGAATTGCCTTCAATTCTACTACTGTAAACTGTGAGAAATGCCTTCAATTCTATCACTGTAAACTGTGAGGAATGCCTTCAATTCTATCACTGTAAACTGTGAGAAATGCCTTCAATTCTATCACAGTAAACTGTGAGAAATGCCTTCAATTCTATTACTGTAAACTGTGAGAAATGCCTTCAATTCTATCACAGTAAACTGTGAGAAATGCCCTCAATTCTATCACTGAAAACTGAGAGAAATGCCTTCAATTCTATTACTGTAAACTGTGAGAAATGCCCTCAATTCTATTACTGTAAACTGTGAGAAATGCCCTCAATTCTATGACTGTAAATTGTGAGAAATGCCTTCAATTCTATCACTGTAAAGTGTGAGAATTGCCTTCAATTCTATCACTTTAAACTGTGAGAAATGCCATCAATTCTATCACTGTAAACTGTGAGAAATGCCTTCAATTCTATCACAGTAAACTGTGAGAAATGCCTTCAATTCTATCACTGTAAACTGTGAGAAATGCCTTCAATTCTATTCCTGTAAACTGTGAGAAATACCCTCAATTCAATCACTGTAAACTGTGAGAAATGCCTTCAATTATATTACTGTAAACTGTGAGAAATGCCTTCAATTCTATTACTGTAAACTGTGAGAAATGCCTTCAATTCTATTACTGTAAACTGTGAGAAATGCCTTCAATTCTATCACTTTAAACTGTGAGAAATGCCTTCAATTCTATCACTGTAAACTGTGAGAAATGCCTTCAATTCTATTCCTGTAAACTGTGAGAAATGCCTTCAATTCTATTTCTGTAAACTGTGAGAAATGCCCTTAATTCTATCACTGTAAACTGCGAGAAATGCCTTCAATTCTATTTCTGTAAACTGTGAGAAATGCCCTCAATTCTATTACTGTAAGCTGTGAGAAATGCCCTCAATTCTATTCCTGTAAACTGTGAGAAATGCCCTTAATTCTATCACTGTAAACTGTGAGAAAAGCCTTCAATTCTATCACTGTAAAGTGTGAGAATTGCCTTCAATTCTACTACTGTAAACT
Organism: Heterodontus francisci; assembly: GCF_036365525.1. NCBI lineage: Eukaryota > Metazoa > Chordata > Chondrichthyes > Heterodontiformes > Heterodontidae > Heterodontus > Heterodontus francisci. Next base: position 20,687,864 of record NC_090386.1, on the reverse strand, counting down.
GTGAGAAATGCCTTCAATTCTATCACTGTAAACTGTGAGGAATGCCTTCAATTCTATCACTGTAAACTGTGAGAAATGCCTTCAATTCTATCACAGTAAACTGTGAGAAATGCCTTCAATTCTATTACTGTAAACTGTGAGAAATGCCTTCAATTCTATCACAGTAAACTGTGAGAAATGCCCTCAATTCTATCACTGAAAACTGAGAGAAATGCCTTCAATTCTATTACTGTAAACTGTGAGAAATGCCCTCAATTCTATTACTGTAAACTGTGAGAAATGCCCTCAATTCTATGACTGTAAATTGTGAGAAATGCCTTCAATTCTATCACTGTAAAGTGTGAGAATTGCCTTCAATTCTATCACTTTAAACTGTGAGAAATGCCATCAATTCTATCACTGTAAACTGTGAGAAATGCCTTCAATTCTATCACAGTAAACTGTGAGAAATGCCTTCAATTCTATCACTGTAAACTGTGAGAAATGCCTTCAATTCTATTCCTGTAAACTGTGAGAAATACCCTCAATTCAATCACTGTAAACTGTGAGAAATGCCTTCAATTCTATTACTGTAAACTGTGAGAAATGCCTTCAATTCTATTACTGTAAACTGTGAGAAATGCCTTCAATTCTATCACTTTAAACTGTGAGAAATGCCTTCAATTCTATCACTGTAAACTGTGAGAAATGCCTTCAATTCTATTCCTGTAAACTGTGAGAAATGCCTTCAATTCTATTTCTGTAAACTGTGAGAAATGCCCTCAATTCTATCACAGTAAACTGTGAGAAATGCCTTCAATTCTATCACAGTAAACTGTGAGAAATGCCTTCAATTCTATCACTGTAAACTGTGAGAAATGCCTTCAATTCTATTCCTGTAAACTGTGAGAAATGCCCTCAATTCAATCACTGTAAACTGTGAGAAATGCCCTCAATTCAATCACTGTAAACTGTGCGAAATGTCTTCAATTCTATCAATGTAAACTGTGAGAAATGCCCTTCATTCTATTCCTGTAAACTGTGAGAAATGCCCCCAATTCTATTCCTATAAACTGTGAGAAATGCCCTCAATTCCATTCCTGTAAACCGTGAGAAATGCCCTCAATTCTATTACTGTCAACTGTAAGAAATGCCCTCAATTCTATCACCGAAAACTGAGAGAAATGCCTTCAATTCTATTACTGTAAACTGTGAGAAATGCCCTCAATTCTATTACTGTAAACTGTGAGAAATGCCCTCTATTCTATCACTGTAAACTGTGAGAAATGTCCTCAATTCTATTACTGTTAACAGTGAGAAATGCCTTCAATTCGATCACTGTAAATTGTGAGAAATGCCCTCAATTCTACTACTGTAAACTGTGAGAAATGCCCTCAATTCTATCACTGAAAACTGAGAGAAATGCCTTCAATTCTATTACTGTAAACTGTGAGAAATGCCCTCAATTCTATCACTGAAAACTGAGAGAAATGCCTTCAATTCTATTACTGTAAACTGTGAGAAATGCCCTCAATTCTATCACTGAAAACTGAGAGAAATGCCTTCAATTCTATTACTGTAAACTGTGAGAAATGCCCTCAATTCTATTACTGTAAACTGTGAGAAATGCCCTCAATTCTATCACTGTAAATTGTGAGAAATGCCTTCAATTCTATCACTGTAAAGTGTGAGAATTGCCTTCAATTCTACTACTGTAAACTGTGAGAAATGCCTTCAATTCTATCACTGTAAACTGTGAGGAATGCCTTCAATTCTATCACTGTAAACTGTGAGAAATGCCTTCAATTCTATCACAGTAAACTGTGAGAAATGCCTTCAATTCTATTACTGTAAACTGTGAGAAATGCCTTCAATTCTATCACAGTAAACTGTGAGAAATGCCCTCAATTCTATCACTGAAAACTGAGAGAAATGCCTTCAATTCTATTACTGTAAACTGTGAGAAATGCCCTCAATTCTATTACTGTAAACTGTGAGAAATGCCCTCAATTCTATGACTGTAAACTGTGAGAAATGCCTTCAATTCTATCACTGTAAACTGTGAGAAATGCCTTCAATTCTATTCCTGTAAACTGTGAGAAATACCCTCAATTCAATCACTGTAAACTGTGAGAAATGCCTTCAATTCTATTACTGTAAACTGTGAGAAATGCCTTCAATTCTATTACTGTAAACTGTGAGAAATGCCTTCAATTCTATCACTTTAAACTGTGAGAAATGCCTTCAATTCTATCACTGTAAACTGTGAGAAATGCCTTCAATTCTATTCCTGTAAACTGTGAGAAATGCCTTCAATTCTATTTCTGTAAACTGTGAGAAATGCCCTCAATTCTATCACAGTAAACTGTGAGAAATGCCTTCAATTCTATCACAGTAAACTGTGAGAAATGCCTTCAATTCTATCACTGTAAACTGTGAGAAATGCCTTCAATTCTATTCCTGTAAACTGTGAGAAATGCCCTCAATTCAATCACTGTAAACTGTGAGAAATGCCCTCAATTCAATCACTGTAAACTGTGCGAAATGTCTTCAATTCTATCAATGTAAACTGTGAGAAATGCCCTTCATTCTATTCCTGTAAACTGTGAGAAATGCCCCCAATTCTATTCCTATAAACTGTGAGAAATGCCCTCAATTCCATTCCTGTAAACCGTGAGAAATGCCCTCAATTCTATTACTGTCAACTGTAAGAAATGCCCTCAATTCTATCACCGAAAACTGAGAGAAATGCCTTCAATTCTATTACTGTAAACTGTGAGAAATGCCCTCAATTCTATTACTGTAAACTGTGAGAAATGCCCTCTATTCTATCACTGTAAACTGTGAGAAATGTCCTCAATTCTATTACTGTTAACAGTGAGAAATGCCTTCAATTCGATCACTGTAAATTGTGAGAAATGCCCTCAATTCTACTACTGTAAACTGTGAGAAATGCCCTCAATTCTATCACTGAAAACTGAGAGAAATGCCTTCAATTCTATTACTGTAAACTGTGAGAAATGCCCTCAATTCTATCACTGAAAACTGAGAGAAATGCCTTCAATTCTATTACTGTAAACTGTGAGAAATGCCCTCAATTCTATCACTGAAAACTGAGAGAAATGCCTTCAATTCTATTACTGTAAACTGTGAGAAATGCCCTCAATTCTATTACTGTAAACTGTGAGAAATGCCCTCAATTCTATCACTGTAAATTGTGAGAAATGCCTTCAATTCTATCACTGTAAAGTGTGAGAATTGCCTTCAATTCTACTACTGTAAACTGTGAGAAATGCCTTCAATTCTATCACTGTAAACTGTGAGGAATGCCTTCAATTCTATCACTGTAAACTGTGAGAAATGCCTTCAATTCTATCACAGTAAACTGTGAGAAATGCCTTCAATTCTATTACTGTAAACTGTGAGAAATGCCTTCAATTCTATCACAGTAAACTGTGAGAAATGCCCTCAATTCTATCACTGAAAACTGAGAGAAATGCCTTCAATTCTATTACTGTAAACTGTGAGAAATGCCCTCAATTCTATTACTGTAAACTGTGAGAAATGCCCTCAATTCTATGACTGTAAACTGTGAGAAATGCCTTCAATTCTATCACTGTAAACTGTGAGAAATGCCTTCAATTCTATTCCTGTAAACTGTGAGAAATACCCTCAATTCAATCACTGTAAACTGTGAGAAATGCCTTCAATTCTATTACTGTAAACTGTGAGAAATGCCTTCAATTCTATTACTGTAAACTGTGAGAAATGCCTTCAATTCTATCACTTTAAACTGTGAGAAATGCCTTCAATTCTATCACTGTAAACTGTGAGAAATGCCTTCAATTCTATTCCTGTAAACTGTGAGAAATGCCTTCAATTCTATTTCTGTAAACTGTGAGAAATGCCCTTAATTCTATCACTGTAAACTGCGAGAAATGCCTTCAATTCTATTTCTGTAAACTGTGAGAAATGCCCTCAATTCTATTACTGTAAGCTGTGAGAAATGCCCTCAATTCTATTCCTGTAAACTGTGAGAAATGCCCTTAATTCTATCACTGTAAACTGTGAGAAAAGCCTTCAATTCTATTTCTGTAAACTGTGAGAAATGCCCTCAATTCTATCACAGTAAACTGTGAGAAATGCCTTCAATTCTATCACAGTAAACTGTGAGAAATGCCTTCAATTCTATCACTGTAAACTGTGAGAAATGCCTTCAATTCTATTCCTGTAAACTGTGAGAAATGCCCTCAATTTAATCACTGTAAACTGTGAGAAATGCCCTCAATTCAATCACTGTAAACTGTGCGAAATGTCTTCAATTCTATCAATGTAAACTGTGAGAAATGCCCTTCATTCTATTCCTGTAAACTGTGAGAAATGCCCCCAATTCTATTCCTATAAACTGTGAGAAATGCCCTCAATTCCATTCCTGTAAACCGTGAGAAATGCCCTCAATTCTATTACTGTCAACTGTAAGAAATGCCCTCAATTCTATCACCGAAAACTGAGAGAAATGCCTTCAATTCTATTACTGTAAACTGTGAGAAATGCCCTCAATTCTATTACTGTAAACTGTGAGAAATGCCCTCTATTCTATCACTGTAAACTGTGAGAAATGCCCTCAATTCTATTACTGTTAACAGTGAGAAATGCCTTCAATTCAATCACTGTAAACTGTGAGAAATGCCCTCAATTCTACTACTGTAAACTGTGAGAAATGCCCTCAATTCTATCACTGAAAACTGAGAGAAATGCCCTCAATTCTATTACTGTAAACTGTGAGAAATGCCCTCAATTCTATCACTGAAAACTGAGAGAAATGCCTTCAATTCTATTACTGTAAACTGTGAGAAATGCCCTCAATTCTATCACTGAAAACTGAGAGAAATGCCTTCAATTCTATTACTGTAAACTGTGAGAAATGCCCTCAATTCTATTACTGTAAACTGTGAGAAATGCCCTCAATTCTATCACTGTAAATTGTGAGAAATGCCTTCAATTCTATCACTGTAAAGTGTGAGAATTGCCTTCAATTCTACTACTGTAAACTGTGAGAAATGCCTTCAATTCTATCACTGTAAACTGTGAGGAATGCCTTCAATTCTATCACTGTAAACTGTGAGAAATGCCTTCAATTCTATCACAGTAAACTGTGAGAAATGCCTTCAATTCTATTACTGTAAACTGTGAGAAATGCCTTCAATTCTATCACAGTAAACTGTGAGAAATGCCCTCAATTCTATCACTGAAAACTGAGAGAAATGCCTTCAATTCTATTACTGTAAACTGTGAGAAATGCCCTCAATTCTATTACTGTAAACTGTGAGAAATGCCCTCAATTCTATGACTGTAAATTGTGAGAAATGCCTTCAATTCTATCACTGTAAAGTGTGAGAATTGCCTTCAATTCTATCACTTTAAACTGTGAGAAATGCCATCAATTCTATCACTGTAAACTGTGAGAAATGCCTTCAATTCTATCACTGTAAACTGTGAGAAATGCCTTCAATTCTATCACTGTAAACTGTGAGAAATGCCTTCAATTCTATTCCTGTAAACTGTGAGAAATACCCTCAATTCAATCACTGTAAACTGTGAGAAATGCCTTCAATTCTATTACTGTAAACTGTGAGAAATGCCTTCAATTCTATTACTGTAAACTGTGAGAAATGCCTTCAATTCTATCACTTTAAACTGTGAGAAATGCCTTCAATTCTATCACTGTAAACTGTGAGAAATGCCTTCAATTCTATCACAGTAAACTGTGAGAAATGCCTTCAATTCTATTACTGTAAACTGTGAGAAATGCCTTCAATTCTATCACAGTAAACTGTGAGAAATGCCCTCAATTCTATCACTGAAAACTGAGAGAAATGCCTTCAATTCTATTACTGTAAACTGTGAGAAATGCCCTCAATTCTATTACTGTAAACTGTGAGAAATGCCTTCAATTCTATCACAGTAAACTGTGAGAAATGCCTTCAATTCTATCACAGTAAACTGTGAGAAATGCCTTCAATTCTATCACAGTAAACTGTGAGAAATGCCTTCAATTCTATCACAGTAAACTGTGAGAAATGCCTTCAATTCTATCACTGTAAACTGTGAGAAATGCCTTCAATTCTATTCCTGTAAACTGTGAGAAATGCCCTCAATTTAATCACTGTAAACTGTGAGAAATGCCCTCAATTCAATCACTGTAAACTGTGCGAAATGTCTTCAATTCTATCAATGTAAACTGTGAGAAATGCCCTTCATTCTATTCCTGTAAACTGTGAGAAATGCCCCCAATTCTATTCCTATAAACTGTGAGAAATGCCCTCAATTCCATTCCTGTAAACCGTGAGAAATGCCCTCAATTCTATTACTGTCAACTGTAAGAAATGCCCTCAATTCTATCACCGAAAACTGAGAGAAATGCCTTCAATTCTATTACTGTAAACTGTGAGAAATGCCCTCAATTCTATTACTGTAAACTGTGAGAAATGCCCTCTATTCTATCACTGTAAACTGTGAGAAATGCCCTCAATTCTATTACTGTTAACAGTGAGAAATGCCTTCAATTCAATCACTGTAAACTGTGAGAAATGCCCTCAATTCTACTACTGTAAACTGTGAGAAATGCCCTCAATTCTATCACTGAAAACTGAGAGAAATGCCCTCAATTCTATTACTGTAAACTGTGAGAAATGCCCTCAATTCTATCACTGAAAACTGAGAGAAATGCCTTCAATTCTATTACTGTAAACTGTGAGAAATGCCCTCAATTCTATCACTGAAAACTGAGAGAAATGCCTTCAATTCTATTACTGTAAACTGTGAGAAATGCCCTCAATTCTATTACTGTAAACTGTGAGAAATGCCCTCAATTCTATCACTGTAAATTGTGAGAAATGCCTTCAATTCTATCACTGTAAAGTGTGAGAATTGCCTTCAATTCTACTACTGTAAACTGTGAGAAATGCCTTCAATTCTATCACTGTAAACTGTGAGGAATGCCTTCAATTCTATCACTGTAAACTGTGAGAAATGCCTTCAATTCTATCACAGTAAACTGTGAGAAATGCCTTCAATTCTATTACTGTAAACTGTGAGAAATGCCTTCAATTCTATCACAGTAAACTGTGAGAAATGCCCTCAATTCTATCACTGAAAACTGAGAGAAATGCCTTCAATTCTATTACTGTAAACTGTGAGAAATGCCCTCAATTCTATTACTGTAAACTGTGAGAAATGCCCTCAATTCTATGACTGTAAATTGTGAGAAATGCCTTCAATTCTATCACTGTAAAGTGTGAGAATTGCCTTCAATTCTATCACTTTAAACTGTGAGAAATGCCATCAATTCTATCACTGTAAACTGTGAGAAATGCCTTCAATTCTATCACTGTAAACTGTGAGAAATGCCTTCAATTCTATCACTGTAAACTGTGAGAAATGCCTTCAATTCTATTCCTGTAAACTGTGAGAAATACCCTCAATTCAATCACTGTAAACTGTGAGAAATGCCTTCAATTCTATTACTGTAAACTGTGAGAAATGCCTTCAATTCTATTACTGTAAACTGTGAGAAATGCCTTCAATTCTATCACTTTAAACTGTGAGAAATGCCTTCAATTCTATCACTGTAAACTGTGAGAAATGCCTTCAATTCTATTCCTGTAAACTGTGAGAAATGCCTTCAATTCTATTTCTGTAAACTGTGAGAAATGCCCTTAATTCTATCACTGTAAACTGCGAGAAATGCCTTCAATTCTATTTCTGTAAACTGTGAGAAATGCCCTCAATTCTATTACTGTAAGCTGTGAGAAATGCCCTCAATTCTATTCCTGTAAACTGTGAGAAATGCCCTTAATTCTATCACTGTAAACTGTGAGAAAAGCCTTCAATTCTATTTCTGTAAACTGTGAGAAATGCCCTCAATTCTATCACAGTAAACTGTGAGAAATGCCTTCAATTCTATCACAGTAAACTGTGAGAAATGCCTTCAATTCTATCACTGTAAACTGTGAGAAATGCCTTCAATTCTATTCCTGTAAACTGTGAGAAATGCCCTCAATTCAATCACTGTAAACTGTGAGAAATGCCCTCAATTCAATCACTGTAAACTGTGCGAAATGTCTTCAATTCTATCAATGTAAACTGTGAGAAATGCCCTTCATTCTATTCCTGTAAACTGTGAGAAATGCCCCCAATTCTATTCCTATAAACTGTGAGAAATGCCCTCAATTCCATTCCTGTAAACCGTGAGAAATGCCCTCAATTCTATTACTGTCAACTGTAAGAAATGCCCTCAATTCTATCACCGAAAACTGAGAGAAATGCCTTCAATTCTATTACTGTAAACTGTGAGAAATGCCCTCAATTCTATTACTGTAAACTGTGAGAAATGCCCTCTATTCTATCACTGTAAACTGTGAGAAATGCCCTCAATTCTATTACTGTTAACAGTGAGAAATGCCTTCAATTCCATCACTGAAAACTGAGAGAAATGCCTTCAATTCGATTACTGTAAACTGTGAGAAATGTCCTCAATTCTATTACTGTAAACTGTGAGAAATGCCCTCAATTCTATCACTGTAAATTGTGAGAAATGCCTTCAATTCTGTCACTGAAAACTGAGAGAAAGGCCTTCAATTCTATTACTGTAAACTGTGAGAAATGCCCTCAATTCTATTCCTGTAAACTGTGAGAAATGCCCTCAATTCTATCACAGAAAAGTGAGAGAAATGCCTTCAATTCTATTACTGTAAACTGTGAGAAATGCCCTCAATTCTATTACTGTAAACTGTGAAAAATGCCCTCAATTCTATCACTGTAAATTGTGAGAAATGCCTTCAATTCTATCACTGTAAAGTGTGAGAAATGCCTTCAATTCTATTCCTGTAAACTGTGAGAAATGCCTTCAATTCTATCACAGTAAACTGTGAGAAATGCCTTCAATTCAATCACTGTAAACTGTGAGAAATGCCTTCAATTCTATTCCTGTAAACTGTGAGAAATGCCCTCAATTCAATCACTGTAAACTGTGAGAAATGCCCTCAATTCTACTACTGTAAACTGTGAGAAATGCCCTCAATTCTATCACTGAAAACTGAGAGAAATGCCTTCAATTCTATTACTGTAAACTGTGAGAAATGTCCTCAATTCTATCACTGTAAACTGTGAGAAATGCCCTCAATTCAATCACTGTAAACTGTGAGAAATGCCTTCAATTCTATTACTGTAAACTGTGAGAACTGCCCTCAATTCTATTACTGCAAACTGTGAAAAATGCCCTCAATTCAATCACTGTAAATTGTGAGAAATGCCTTCAATTCGATCACTGTAAAGTGTGAGAAATGCCTTCAATTCTATTCCTGTAATCTGTGAGAAATGCCTTCAATTCTATCACTGTAAACTGTGAGAAATGCCTTCAATTCTATCACTGTAAATTGTGAGAAATGCCTTCAATTCTATCACTGTAAAGTGTGAGAATTGCCTTCAATTCTATTACTGTAAACTGTGAGAAATGCCTTCAATTCTATCACTGTAAACTGTGAGAAATGCCTTCAATTCTATCACAGTAAACTGTGAGAAATGCCTTCAATTCTATCACTGTAAACTGTGAGAAATGCCTTCAATTCTATTCCTGTAAAGTGTGAGAAATGCCCTCAATTCAATCACTGTAAACTGTGAGAAATGCCCTCAATTCTACTACTGTAAACTGTGAGAAATGCCCTCAATTCTATTACTGTAAACTGTGAGAAATGTCCTCAATTCAATTACTGTAAACTGTGAGAAATGCCCTCAATTCTATTACTGTAAACTGTGAGAAATGCCCTCAATTCTATCACTGTAAATTGTGAGAAATGCCTTCAATTCTATCACTGTAAACTGTGAGAATTGCCTTCCATTCTATTACTGTAAACTGTGAGAAATGCCTTCAATTCTATCACAGTAAACTGTGAGAAATGCCTTCAATTCTATCACTGTAAACTGTGAGAAAAGCCTTCAATTCTATTCCTGTAAACTGTGAGAAATGCCTTCAATTCTATTTCTGTAAACTCTGAGAAATGCCCTTAATTCTATCACTGTAAACTGCGAGAAAGGCCTTCAATTCTATTTCTGTAAACTGTGAGAAATGCCCTCAATTCTATTACTGTAAACTGTGAGAAATGCCCTCAATTCTATGCCTGTAAACTGTGAGAAATGCCCTTAATTCTATCACTGTAAACTGTGAGAAAAGCCTTCAATTCTATTACAGTAAACTGTGAGAAATGCCTTCAATTCTATCACAGTAAACTGTGAGAAATGCCTTCAATTCTATTCCTGTAAACTGTGAGAAATGCCTTCAATTCTATTCCTGTAAACTGTGAGAAATGCCCTTAATTCTATCACTGGAAACTGTGAGAAATGCCTTCAATTCTATCACTGAAAACTGTGAGAAATGCCTTCAATTCTATTACTGTAAACTGTGAGAAATGCCCTCAATTCTATTACTGTAAACTGTGAGAAATGCCCTCAATTCTATCACTTTAAACTGTGAGAAATGCCCTCAATTCTATTCCTGTAAACTGTGAGAAATGCCCTCAATTCTATTGCTGTAAACTGTGAGAAATGCCCTCAATTCGATCACTGAAAACTGAGAGAAATGCCTTCAATTCTATTACTGTAAACTGTGAGAAATGCCCTCTATTCTCTCACTGTAAACTGTGAGAAATGCCCTCAATTCTATTACTGTTAACAGTGAGAAATGCCTTCAATTCCATCACTGAAAACTGAGAGAAATGCCTTCAATTCTATTACTGTAAACTGTGAGAAATGTCCTCAATTCTATTACTGTAAACTGTGAGAAATGCCCTCAATTCTATTACTGTAAACTGTGAGAAATGCCCTCAATTCTATCACTGAAAACTGAGAGAAAGGCCTTCAATTCTATTACTGTAAACTGTGAGAAATGCCCTCAATTCTATTACTGTAAACTGTGAGAAATGCCCTCAATTCTATCACTGAAAACTGAGAGAAACGCCTTCAATTCTATTACTGTAAACTGTGAGAAATGCCCTCAATTCTATTACTGTAAACTGTGAAAAATGCCCTCAATTCTATCACTGTAAATTGTGAGAAATGCCTTCAATTCGATCACTGTAAAGTGTGAGAAATGCCTTCAATTCTATTCCTGTAATCTGTGAGAAATGCCTTCAATTCTATTCCTGTAAACTGTGAGAAATGCCTTCAATTCTATCACAGTAAACTGTGAGAAATGCCTTCAATTCTATCACTGTAAACTGTGAGAAATGCCTTCAATTCTATTCCTGTAAACTGTGAGAAATGCCCTCAATTCAATCACTGTAAACTGTGAGAAATGCCCTCAATTCTACTACTGTAAACTGTGAGAAATGCCCTCAATTCTATCACTGAAAACTGAGAGAAATGCCTTCAATTCTATTACTGTAAACTGTGAGAAATGTCCTCAATTCTATCACTGTAAACTGTGAGAAATGCCCTCAATTCAATCACTGTAACCTGTGAGAAATGCCCTCAATTCTACTACTGTAAACTGTGAGAAATGCCCTCAATTCTATCACTGAAAACTGAGAGAAATGCCTTCAATTCTATTACTGTAAACTGTGAGAAATGCCCTCAATTCTATCACTGAAAACTGAGAGAAATGCCTTCAATTCTATTACTGTAAACTGTGAGAAATGCCCTCAATTCTATCACTGAAAACTGAGAGAAATGCCTTCAATTCTATTACTGTAAACTGTGAGAAATGCCCTCAATTCTATTACTGTAAACTGTGAGAAATGCCCTCAATTCTATCACTGTAAATTGTGAGAAATGCCTTCAATTCTATCACTGTAAAGTGTGAGAATTGCCTTCAATTCTACTACTGTAAACTGTGAGAAATGCCTTCAATTCTATCACTGTAAACTGTGAGGAATGCCTTCAATTCTATCACTGTAAACTGTGAGAAATGCCTTCAATTCTATCACAGTAAACTGTGAGAAATGCCTTCAATTCAATTACTGTAAACTGTGAGAAATGCCATCAATTCTATCACAGTAAACTGTGAGAAATGCCCTCAATTCTATCACTGAAAACTGAGAGAAATGCCTTCAATTCTATTACTGTAAACTGTGAGAAATGCCCTCAATTCTATGACTGTAAATTGTGAGAAATGCCTTCAATTCTATCACTGTAAAGTGTGAGAATTGCCTTCAATTCTATCACTTTAAACTGTGAGAAATGCCATCAATTCTATCACTGTAAACTGTGAGAAATGCCTTCAATTCTATCACAGTAAACTGTGAGAAATGCCTTCAGTTCTATCACTGTAAACTGTGAGAAATGCCTTCAATTCTATTCCTGTAAACTGTGAGAAATACCCTCAATTCAATCACTGTAAACTGTGAGAAATGCCTTCAATTATATTACTGTAAACTGTGAGAAATGCCTTCAATTCTATTACTGTAAACTGTGAGAAATGCCTTCAATTCTATTACTGTAAACTGTGAGAAATGCCTTCAATTCTATCACTTTAAACTGTGAGAAATGCCTTCAATTCTATCACTGTAAACTGTGAGAAATGCCTTCAATTCTATTCCTGTAAACTGTGAGAAATGCCTTCAATTCTATTTCTGTAAACTGTGAGAAATGCCCTTAATTCTATCACTGTAAACTGCGAGAAATGCCTTCAATTCTATTTCTGTAAACTGTGAGAAATGCCCTCAATTCTATTACTGTAAGCTGTGAGAAATGCCCTCAATTCTATTCCTGTAAACTGTGAGAAATGCCCTTAATTCTATCACTGTAAACTGTGAGAAAAGCCTTCAATTCTATTTCTGTAAACTGTGAGAAATGCCCTCAATTCTATCACAGTAAACTGTGAGAAATGCCTTCAATTCTATCACAGTAAACTGTGAGAAATGCCTTCAATTCTATCACTGTAAACTGTGAGAAATGCCTTCAATTCTATTCCTGTAAACTGTGAGAAATGCCCTCAATTCAATCACTGTAAACTGTGAGAAATGCCCTCAATTCAATCACTGTAAACTGTGCGAAATGTCTTCAATTCTATCAATGTAAACTGTGAGAAATGCCCTTCATTCTATTCCTGTAAACTGTGAGAAATGCCCCCAATTCTATTCCTATAAACTGTGAGAAATGCCCTCAATTCCATTCCTGTAAACCGTGAGAAATGCCCTCAATTCTATTACTGTCAACTGTAAGAAATGCCCTCAATTCTATCACCGAAAACTGAGAGAAATGCCTTCAATTCTATTACTGTAAACTGTGAGAAATGCCCTCAATTCTATTACTGTAAACTGTGAGAAATGCCCTCTATTCTATCACTGTAAACTGTGAGAAATGCCCTCAATTCTATTACTGTTAACAGTGAGAAATGCCTTCAATTCCATCACTGAAAACTGAGAGAAATGCCTTCAATTCGATTACTGTAAACTGTGAGAAATGTCCTCAATTCTATTACTGTAAACTGTGAGAAATGCCCTCAATTCTATCACTGTAAATTGTGAGAAATGCCTTCAATTCTATCACTGAAAACTGAGAGAAAGGCCTTCAATTCTATTACTGTAAACTGTGAGAAATGCCCTCAATTCTATTACTGTAAACTGTGAGAAATGCCCTCAATTCTATCACTGAAAAGTGAGAGAAATGCCTTCAATTCTATTACTGTAAACTGTGAGAAATGCCCTCAATTCTATTACTGTAAACTGTGAAAAATGCCCTCAATTCTATCACTGTAAATTGTGAGAAATGCCTTCAATTCTATCACTGTAAAGTGTGAGAAATGCCTTCAATTCTATTCCTGTAAACTGTGAGAAATGCCTTCAATTCTATCACAGTAAACTGTGAGAAATGCCTTCAATTCAATCACTGTAAACTGTGAGAAATGCCTTCAATTCTATTCCTGTAAACTGTGAGAAATGCCCTCAATTCAATCACTGTAAACTGTGAGAAATGCCCTCAATTCTACTACTGTAAACTGTGAGAAATGCCCTCAATTCTATCACTGAAAACTGAGAGAAATGCCTTCAATTCTATTACTGTAAACTGTGAGAAATGTCCTCAATTCTATCACTGTAAACTGTGAGAAATGCCCTCAATTCAATCACTGTAAACTGTGAGAAATGCCCTCAATTCTACTACTGTAAACTGTGAGAAATGCCCTCAATTCTATCACTGAAAACTGAGAGAAATGCCTTCAATTCTATTGCTGTAAACTGTGAGAAATGCCCTCAATTCTATCAATGTAAACTGTGAGAAATGCCCTAAATTCTATTCCTGTAAACTGTGAGAAATGCCAACAATTCTATTCCTATAAACTGTGAGAAATGCCCTCAATTCTATTACTGTAAACTGTGAGAATTGCCCTCAATTCTATTCCTGTAAACCGTAAGAAATGCCCTCAATTCTATTACTGTCAACTGTAAGAAATGCCCTCAATTCTATTACTGTAAACTGTTAGACATGCCCTCAATTCTCTCACTGAAAACTGTGAGAAATGCCTTCAATTCTATTTCTGTTAACTGTGAGTAAAGCCCTCAATTTTACTCCTGTAAACTGTAAGAAATGCCCTCAATTCTATTCCTGTAAACTGTGAGAAATGCCCTCAATTATATTACTGTAAACTGTGAGAAATGCCCTCAATTCTATCACTGATAACTGAGAGAAAGGCCTTCAATTCTATTACTGTAAACTGTGAGAAATGCCCTCAATTCTATCACTGAAAACTGAGAGAAATGCCTTCAATTCTATTACTGTAAACTGTGAGAAATGCCTTCAATTCTATTACTGTAAACTGTGAAAAATGCCCTCAATTCTATCACTGTAAATTGTGAGAAATGCCTTCAATTCTATCACTGTAAAGTGTGAGAATTGCCTTCAATTCTATTACTGTAAACTGTGAGAAATGCCTTCAATTCTATTACTGTAAACTGTGAAAAATGCCCTCAATTCTATCACTGTAAATTGTGAGAAATGCCTTCAATTCTATCACTGTAAAGTGTGAGAATTGCCTTCAATTCTATTACTGTAAACTGTGAGAAATGCCTTCAATTCTATCACTGTAAACTGTGAGAAATGCCTTCAATTCTATCACTGTAAACTGTGAGAAATGCCTTCAATTCTATCACTGTAAACTGTGAGAAATGCCTTCAATTCTATTCCTGTAAACTGTGAGAAATGCCCTCAATTCAATCACTGTAAACTGTGAGAAATGCCCTCAATTCTACTACTGTAAACTGTGAGAAATGCCCTCAATTCTATTACTGTAAACTGTGAGAAATGTCCTCAATTCTATTACTGTAAACTGTGAGAAATGCCCTCAATTCTATTACTGTAAACTGTGAGAAATGCCCTCAATTCTATCACTGTAAATTGTGAGAAATGCCTTCAATTCTATCACTGTAAACTGTGAGAATTGCCTTCAATTCTATCACTGTAAACTGTGAGAAATGCCTTCAATTCTATCACTGTAAACTGTGAGAAATGCCTTCAATTCTATCACAGTAAACTGAGAAATGCCTTCAATTCCATCACTGTAAACTGTGAGAAATGCCTTCAATTCTATTCCTGTAAACTGTGAGAAATGCCCTCAATTCAATCACTGTAAACTGTGAGAAATGCCTTCAATTCTATTACTGTAACCTGTGAGAAATGCCCTATTTCTGTAAACTGTGAGAAACGCCTTCAATTCTATTACAGTAAACTGTGAGAAATGCCCTCAATTCTATCACTGTAAACTGTGAGAAATGCCCTCAATTCTATTTCTGTAAACTGTGAGAAATGCCCTCAATTCTATTTCTGTAACTGAGAGAATAGCCCTCAATTCTATTTCCGTAAACTGTGAGAAATGCCTTCAATTCTATTTCTGTAACCTGTGAGAAATGCCCTCAATTCTATGTCTGTAAACTGTGAGAAATGCCTGCAATTCTATCACTGTACACTGGGAGAAATGCCCTCAATTCTATTACTGTAAACTGTGAGAAATGCCTTCAATTCTATTACTGTAAACTCTGAGAAATGCCTTCAATTGTTCAGTGTAAACTGTGAGCAATGCCCTCAATTCTATTTCTGTAACCTGTGTGAAATGCCCTCAATTCTATTTCTGTAAACTGTGAGAAATGCCCTCAATTCTATTTCTGTAAACTGTGAGAAATGCCTTCAATTCTATCACAGTAAACTGTGAGAAATGCCTTCAATTCTATCACTGTAAACTGTGAGAAATGCCTTCAATTCTATTCCTGTAAACTGTGAGAAATGCCTTCAATTCTATTTCTGTAAACTCTGAGAAATGCCCTTAATTCTATCACTGTAAACTGTGAGAATTGCCTTCAATTCTATTACTGTAAACTGTGAGAAATGCCTTCAATTCTATCACTGTAAACTGTGAGAAATGCCTTCAATTCTATCACTGTAAACTGTGAGAAATGCCTTCAATTCTATCACAGTAAACTGAGAAATGCCTTCAATTCCATCACTGAAAACTGAGAGAAATGCCTTCAATTCTATTACTGTAAACTGTGAGAAATGTCCTCAATTCTATCACTGTAAACTGTGAGAAATGCCCTCAATTCAATCACTGTAAACTGTGAGAAATGCCCTCAATTCTACTACTGTAAACTGTGAGAAATGCCCTCAATTCTATCACTGAAAACTGAGAGAAATGCCTTCAATTCTATTGCTGTAAACTGTGAGAAATGCCCTCAATTCTATCAATGTAAACTGTGAGAAATGCCCTAAATTCTATTCCTGTAAATTGTGAGAAATGCCAACAATTCTATTCCTATAAACTGTGAGAAGTGCCCTCAATTCTATTACTGTAAACTGTGAGAATTGCCCTCAATTCTATTCCTGTAAACCGTAAGAAATGCCCTCAATTCTATTACTGTCAACTGTAAGAAATGCCCTCAATTCTATTACTGTAAACTGTTAGACATGCCCTCAATTCTCTCACTGAAAACTGTGAGAAATGCCTTCAATTCTATTTCTGTTAACTGTGAGTAAAGCCCTCAATTTTACTCCTGTAAACTGTAAGAAATGCCCTCAATTCTATTCCTGTAAACTGTGAGAAATGCCCTCAATTATATTACTGTAAACTGTGAGAAATGCCCTCAATTCTATCACTGATAACTGAGAGAAAGGCCTTCAATTCTATTACTGTAAACTGTGAGAAATGCCCTCAATTCTATCACTGAAAACTGAGAGAAATGCCTTCAATTCTATTACTGTAAACTGTGAGAAATGCCTTCAATTCTATTACTGTAAACTGTGAAAAATGCCCTCAATTCTATCACTGTAAATTGTGAGAAATGCCTTCAATTCTATCACTGTAAAGTGTGAGAATTGCCTTCAATTCTATTACTGTAAACTGTGAGAAATGCCTTCAATTCTATTACTGTAAACTGTGAAAAATGCCCTCAATTCTATCACTGTAAATTGTGAGAAATGCCTTCAATTCTATCACTGTAAAGTGTGAGAATTGCCTTCAATTCTATTACTGTAAACTGTGAGAAATGCCTTCAATTCTATCACTGTAAACTGTGAGAAATGCCTTCAATTCTATCACTGTAAACTGTGAGAAATGCCTTCAATTCTATCACTGTAAACTGTGAGAAATGCCTTCAATTCTATTCCTGTAAACTGTGAGAAATGCCCTCAATTCAATCACTGTAAACTGTGAGAAATGCGCTCAATTCTACTACTGTAAACTGTGAGAAATGCCCTCAATTCTATTACTGTAAACTGTGAGAAATGTCCTCAATTCTATTACTGTAAACTGTGAGAAATGCCCTCAATTCTATCACTGTAAATTGTGAGAAATGCCTTCAATTCTATCACTGTAAACTGTGAGAATTGCCTTCAATTCTATTACTGTAAACTGTGAGAAATGCCTTCAATTCTATCACTGTAAACTGTGAGAAATGCCTTCAATTCTATCACTGTAAACTGTGAGAAATGCCTTCAATTCTATCACTGTAAACTGTGAGAAATGCCTTCAATTCTATCACAGTAAACTGAGAAATGCCTTCAATTCCATCACTGTAAACTGTGAGAAATGCCTTCAATTCTATTCCTGTAAACTGTGAGAAATGCCCTCAATTCAATCACTGTAAACTGTGAGAAATGCCTTCAATTCTATTACTGTAACCTGTGAGAAATGCCCTATTTCTGTAAACTGTGAGAAACGCCTTCAATTCTATTACAGTAAACTGTGAGAAATGCCCTCAATTCTATCACTGTAAACTGTGAGAAATGCCCTCAATTCTATTTCTGTAAACTGTGAGAAATGCCCTCAATTCTATTTCTGTAACTGAGAGAATAGCCCTCAATTCTATTTCCGTAAACTGTGAGAAATGCCTTCAATTCTATTTCTGTAACCTGTGAGAAATGCCCTCAATTCTATGTCTGTAAACTGTGAGAAATGCCTGCAATTCTATCACTGTACACTGGGAGAAATGCCCTCAATTCTATTACTGTAAACTGTGAGAAATGCCTTCAATTCTATTACTGTAAACTCTGAGAAATGCCTTCAATTGTTCAGTGTAAACTGTGAGCAATGCCCTCAATTCTATTTCTGTAACCTGTGTGAAATGCCCTCAATTCTATTTCTGTAAACTGTGAGAAATGCCCTCAATTCTATTTCTGTAAACTGTGAGAAATGCCCTCAATTCTATTTCTGTAAACTGTGAGAAATGCCTTCAATTCTATTACTGTAAACTGTGAGAAATGCCTTCAATTCTATTACTGTAAACTGTGCGAAATGCCGTCAATTCTATCACTGTAAACTGTGATAAATGCCCTCAATTCTATCACTGTAAACTGTGAGAAATGCCCTCAATTCCATCACTGTAAACTGTGAGAAATGCCTTCAATTCTATCACTGTAAACTGTGAGAAATGCCCTCAATTCCATCACTGTAAACTATGAGAAATGCCTTCAATTCTATTAGTGTAAACTGTGAGAAATGCCCTCAATTCTATTACTGTAAATTGTGAGAAACGCCTTCAATTCTATCACTGGAAACTGTGAGAAATGCCTTCAACTCTATTACTGTAAACTGTGAGAAATGCCTTCAATTCTATCACTATAAACTGTGATAAATGCCCTCAATTCTATCACTGTAAACTGTGAGAAATGCCCTCAATTCCATCACTGTAAACTATGAGAAATGCCTTCAATTCTATTAGTGTAAACTGTGAGAAATGCCCTCAACTCTATTACTGTAAACTGTGAGAAATGCCTTCAATTCTATCACTATAAACTGTGAGAAATGCCCGCAATTCTATTTCTGTAAACTGTGAGAAATGCCTTCAATTCTATCACTGTAAACTGTGAGAAATGCCCTCAATTCTATTACTGTAAACTGTGAGAAATGCCTTCAGTTCTATCATTGTACACTGGGAGAAATGCCTTCAATTCTATTACTGTAAATTGTGTGCAATGCCTTCAATTCTATTACTGTAAACTGTGAGAAATGCCTTCAATTCTATTCCTGTAAACTGTGAGAAATGCCTTCAATTCTCTCACTGTAAACTGTGAGAAATGCCTTCAATTCTATTCATGTAAACTGTGAGAAATGCCTTCAATTCTATCACTGTAATCTGTGAGAAATGCCCTCAATTCTATTACTGTAAACTGTGAGAAATGCCTTCAATTCTATCACTTTAAACTGTGAGAAATGCCTTCAACTCTATTACTGTAAACTGTGCGAAATGCCGTCAATTCTATCACTGTAAACTGTGATAAATGCCCTCAATTCTATCACTGTAAACTGTGAGAAATGCCCTCAATTCCATCACTGTAAACTGTGAGAAATGTCTTCAATTCTATCACTGTAAACTGTGAGAAATGCCCTCAATTCCATCACTGTAAACTATGAGAAATGCATTCAATTCTATTAGTGTAAACTGTGAGAAATGCCCTCAATTCCATTTCTGTAAATTGTGAGAAACGCCTTCAATTCTATCACTGTAAACTGTGAGAAATGCCTTCAACTCTATTACTGTAAACTGTGAGAAATGCCTTCAATTCTATCACTATAAACTGTGATAAATGCCCTCAATTCTATCACTGTAAACTGTGAGAAATGCCCTCAATTCCATCACTGTAAACTATGAGAAATGCCTTCAATTCTATTAGTGTAAACTGTGAGAAATGCCTTCAATTCTATCACTATAAACTGTGAGAAATGCCCGCAATTCTATTTCTGTAAACTGTGAGAAATGCCTTCAATTCTATCACTGTAAACTGTGAGAAATGCCCTCAATTCCATTACTGTAAACTGTGAGAAATGCCTTCAGTTCTATCATTGTACACTGGGAGAAATGCCTTCAATTCTATTACTGTAAATTGTGTGCAATGCCTTCAATTCTATTACTGTAAACTGTGAGAAATGCCCTCAATTCTATTACTGTAAACTGTGAGAAATGCCTTCAATTCTATTACTGTAAACTGTGAGAAATGCCTTCAATTGTTCAGTGTAAACTGTGAGCAATGCCCTCAATTCTATTTCTGTAAACTGTGAGAAATGCCCTCAATTCTATTTCTGTAAACTGTGAGAAATGCCTTCAATTCTATTACTGTAAACTGTGAGAAATGCCTTCAATTCTATTCCTGTAAACTGTGAGAAATGCCTTCAATTCTCTCACTGTAAACTGTGAGAAATGCCTTCAATTCTATTAATGTAAACTGTGAGAAATGCCTTCAATTCTATCACTGTAAACTGTGAGAAATGCCCTCAATTCTATTACTGTAAACTGTGAGAAATGCCTTCAATTCAACCACTGTAAACTGTGAGAAATGCCTTCAATTCTATCACTGTACTCTGGGAGAAATGCCTTCAATTCTATCACTGTACATTGGGAGAAATGCCATCAATTCCATTACTGTAAAATGTGAGAAATGCCTTCAATTCTATTACTGTAAACTGTGAGAAATGCCTTCAATTCTATTCCTGTAAACTGTGAGAAATGCCTTCAATTCTATCACTATAAACTGTGAGAAATGCCCGCAATTCTATTTCTGTAAACTGTGAGAAATGCCTTCAATTCTATCACTGTAAACTGTGAGAAATGCCCTCAATTCTATTACTGTAAACTGTGAGAAATGCCTTCAGTTCTATCATTGTACACTGGGAGAAATGCCTTCAATTCTATTACTGTAAATTGTGTGCAATGCCTTCAATTCTATTACTGTAAACTGTGAGAAATGCCTTCAATTCTATTCCTGTAAACTGTGAGAAATGCCTTCAATTCTCTCACTGTAAACTGTGAGAAATGCCTTCAATTCTATTCCTGTAAACTGTGAGAAATGCCTTCAATTCTATCACTGTAATCTGTGAGAAATGCCCTCAATTCTATTACTGTAAACTGTGAGAAATGCCTTCAATTCTATCACTTTCAACTGTGAGAAATGCCTTCAATTCTATCACTGTACACTGGGAGAAATGCCCTCAATTCCATTACTGTAAAATGTGAGAAATGCCTTCAATTCTATTACTGTAAACTGTGAGAAATGCCTTTAAGTTTATTGCTGTAAACTGTGAGTAATGCCTTCAATTCTATCACTGTAAACTGAGAGAAATGCCTTCAATTCTATCACTGTACACTGGGAGAAATGCCCTCAATTCCATTACTGTAAAATGTGAGAAATGCCTTCAATTCTATTACTGTAAACTGTGAGAAATGCCTTCAATTCTATCATTGTAAACTGTGAGAAATGCCTTCAATTCTATTCCTGTAAACTGTGAGAAATGCCTTCAATTCTATCTCTGTAAACTGTGAGAAATGCCTTCAATTCTATTCCTGTAAACTGTGAGAACTGCCTTCAATTCTATCACTGTAAACTGTGAGAAATGCCTTCAATTCTATTAATGTAAACTGTGAGAAATGCCTTCAATTCTATCACTGTAAACTGTGAGAAATGCCCTCAATTCTATTACTGTAAACTGTGAGAAATGCCTTCAATTCTATCACTGTAAACTGTGAGAAATGCCTTCAATTCTATCACTGTAAACTGAGAGAAATGCCTTCAATTCTATCACTGTACACTGGGAGAAATGCCCTCAATTCCATTACTGTAAAATGTGAGAAATGCCTTCAATTCTATTACTGTAAACTGTGAGAAATGCCTTCAATTCTATTCCTGTAAACTGTGAGAAATGCCTTCAATTCTATTACTGTAAACTGTGAGAAATGCCTTCAAGTTTATTGATGTAAACTGTGAGTAATGCCTTCAATTCTATCACTGTAAACTGAGAGAAATGCCTTCAATTCTATCACTGTACACTGGGAGAAATGCCCTCAATTCCATTACTGTAAAATGTGAGAAATGCCTTCAATTCTATTACTGTAAACTGTGAGAAATGCCTTTAAGTTTATTGCTGTAAACTGTGAGTAATGCCTTCAATTCTATCACTGTAAACTGAGAGAAATGCCTTCAATTCTATCACTGTACACTGGGAGAAATGCCCTCAATTCCATTACAGTAAAATGTGAGAAATGCCTTCAATTCTATTACTGTAAACTGTGAGAAATGCCTTCAATTCTATCATTGTAAACTGTGAGAAATGCCTTCAATTCGATTCCTGTAAACTGTGAGAAATGCCTTCAATTCTATCTCTGTAAACTGTGAGAAATGCCTTCAATTCTATTCCTGTAAACTGTGAGAAATGCCTTCAATTCTATCACTGTAAACTGTGAGAAATGCCATCAATTCTATTACTGTAAACTGTGAGAAATGCCCTCAGTTCTATTACTGTAAACTGTGAGAAATGCCTTCAAGTTTATTGCTGTAAACTGTGAGTAATGCCTTCAATTCTATCACTGTAAACTGAGAGAAATGCCTTCAATTCTATCACTGTACACTGGGAGAAATGCCCTCAATTTGCTCATTTCCCGGCGGAGCAGCAGGAGAAGGTAGCGACTCTTCGGTGGGTGAGTGAAGGCATCAGGAGCTGTGTTTTAAAAGTAAGTACTTACTGTTTTACTTACTGTTTTCCTTGTCTTTGAGTTTCTTTTGGCGCCGGAGGAACCGGAAGCTGGTCGGCAGCGAGGACTCCTGGGTAGGTATTTTCCTTAAAGGTGTGGAGCTGAGTAAACCCGAGACACTACACATGTAGTGTCTCCCACCCATCCTCCTCCTCTAACCTAATAATAAGACCCTTTTTACCCTCCTCCTCTAACCAAAAAGGACTGAGCAGGTAAGCTATTTACTGTTTTTGTTAATATCTATAGTTGTACTTAACTAAGGGGTAATTGAATAAAAGAAATGGCAGCCAGTGTAGTGCAGTGCTCCTCCTGCAGAATGTTCGAGGTGAGGGAAACCTCCGGTGGCCCTGCCGACTTCACCTGCTGGAAGTGCATCCGTCTCCAGCTCCTATCAGACCGTGTTAGGGAATTGGAGCTGGAGCTGGATGAACTGAGGATCATTCGGGAAGCTGAGGGGTTGATAGATAGAAGCTACACGGAGGTCGTTACTCCACAAATCAAAGGCAGCTGGGTAACAGTTAGAGGTGGGAAGAGGTCAGTGCAGGGATCTCCTGTGGTCGTTCCCCTCAACAACAAGTATACAGTTTTAGATACTGTTGGGGGGGACGGCCTATCGGGGGCAGGCTGCAGTGACCGGGCCTCTGGCACGGGGTCCTGCACTGTGGCTCAGAAGGGAAGGAGGGAGAATGGGAGAGCACTAGTCATCGGGGACTCGATGGTGAGGAGTACGGACAGGCGGTTCTGTGGGCGCAGGCGAGACGCACGGATGGTTTGTTGCCTCCCTGGTGCCAGGGTCCGTGATGTTTGTGATCGCGTCTTCAGGATCCTTAAAGGGGAGGGGGAGCAGCCAGAGGTCGTGGTGCACATTGGCACCAACGACGTAGGAAGGAAGGGTGGCACAGATGTTAGAAGTGAGTTTAGGGAGTTAGGCTGGAAGCTGAAAGCTCGGACGGACAGAGTTGTTATCTCTGGTTTGTTGCCGGCGCCACGTGATAGTGAGGCTAGGAATAGGGAGAGAGCACAGCTGAACACGTGGCTGCAGGAATGGTGTAGGAGGGAGGGCTTCCAGTTCTTGGATAATTGGACTGCATTCTGGGGAAGATGGGACCTGTTCAAACAGGACGGGCTGCATCTGAACCAGAGGGGCACCAATATCCTGGGAGGGAGGTTTGCTAGTACTGTTCGGGAGGGTTTAAACTAGTTTGGGAGGGGGATGGGAACCGGACTTGTAATCCAGGGACCAGTGGGTCCACTCAGAAAGACAAAGAGTGTAGTGAGGTATTGGGGAAGGTAGCACTGTCACAGAGGACAGATGGGCACGGAGAAGGGTTAAAGTGCGTATACTTCAACGCAAGAAGCATCAGGAATAAGGTGAGTGAATTGAAGGCGTGGATGGGCACTTGGGACTACGATGTTGTGGCCATCACTGAAACGTGGATAGGTGAGGGGGAGGAATGGTTTTTGGAGGTACCTGGTTATAGATGTTTTCATAAGATTAGGAATGGTGGTAAAAGAGGTGGGGGGGTGGCATTGTTAGTTAGAAATAGTGTAACAACTGCTGAAAGAATTTTCGAGGAGGATCTGCCGACTGAGTCACTGTGGGTTGAGGTCAGGAACAGGAAAGGAGCAGTCACCTTGATGGGAGTTTTCTATAGGCCCCCCAATAGCAGCAGGGAGGTGGAAGAGCAGATTGGGAAACAGATTTTGGAAAGGAGCAGAAGTCACAGGGTAGTAATTATGGGGGATTTCAACTTCCCAAATATTGATTGGCAACTCTTTAGATCGAATAGTTTGGATGGGGTAGTGTTTGTGCAGTATGTCCAGGAAGCTTTTCTGACTCAGTATGTAGACTGCCCGACCAGAGGGGAGGCAATATTGGATTTGGTACTAGGTAATGAACCAGGGCAAGTGATAGAGCTGTTGGTGGGCGAGCACTTTGGAGATAGTGATCACAATTCTGTAGCATTCACTGTGGTAATGGAGAAGGATAGGTATGTGCAACAGGGCAAGGTTTACAATTGGGGGAAGGGTAGATATGATGCTGTCAGGCAGGAACTGAGGAGCATAAGTTGGGAGCATATGCTGGCAGGGAAGGGCACGGTCGAAATGTGGAACTTTTTCAAGGAGCAGATAGTAGGGGCCATTGATAAGCATGTCCCTGTCAGACAGGGAAGGGATGGTCATGTGAGGGAACCGTGGTTGACAAGAGAGGTTGAGAGTCTTGTTAGGAAGAAGAAGGAGGCGTATATAAAGTTGAGGAAAAAGGGCACAGGCATAGCTCTGGAGGGATACAAGATGGCCAGGAAGGATCTGAAGAAAGGGATTAGGAGAGCTAAGAGAGGGCATGAAAAATGCTTGGCGGGTAGGATAAAAGAAAACCCCAAGGCCTTTTACGCGTATGTCAGAAATATGAGGATGACTAGGGGGACCATAGGTCCGGTCAAGGACAATAGCGGGAGACTGTGTGTTGAGCCGGAAGAGATAAGTGAGGTTTTGAATGAGTACTTCTCTTCGGTATTTACGAATGAGAAGGGGTGTATTACTGAAGAGGACGGTGTGAAACAGACTGGTAAGCTCGAGGAAGTGCTCGTTAGGAGGGAAGATGTGTTGGGGTTTTTGAATAACTTGAAGATAGACAAGTCTCCCGGGCCTGACGGGGTATATCCAAGGATGTTATGGGAAGCAAGGGATGAAATTGCAGAGCCGCTGGCAATGATCTTTTCATCTTCTCTGCTGACGGGGGTGGTACCAGGTGATTGGAGGGTGGCAAATGTTGTGCCCCTGTTCAAGAAAGGGAATAGGAACAACCCTGGGAATTACAGGCCAGTTAGTCTTACTTCGGTGGTAGGCAAGTTGATGGAAAAGGTGCTGAGGGATAGGATTTATGAGCATCTGGAAAGACACTGCTTGATTCGGGACAGTCAGCACGGTTTTGTGAGGGGTAGGTCTTGCCTCACAAGCCTGATTGAATTCTTTGAGCAGGTGACCAAGCAAGTGGATGAGGGTAAACCAGTGGATGTGGTGTACATGGATTTTAGTAAGGCATTTGATAAGGTCCCCCATGGTAGACTTATGGAGAAAGTCAGGAGGCATGGGATAGTGGGGAATGTGGCCAGTTGGATTAAGAATTGGCTAACTGATAGAAGGCAGAGAGTGGTCTTAGATGGTAAATACTCAGCCTGGAGCCCAGTTACCAGTGGCGTGCCACAGGGATCAGTTCTGGGTCCTCTCCTGTTTGTGATTTTTGTTAACGACTTGGATGAGGAAGTCGAAGGGTGGGTCAGTAAATTTGCAGATGATACAAAGGTTGGTGGAGTTGTGGATACCGAGGAGGGCTATTGTCGTCTGCAAAGGGACTTGGATAGGTTGCAGTGCTGGGCTGAAAAGTGGCAGATGGAGTTTAACCCTGAAAAGTGTGAGGTCGTCCATTTTGGAAGGACAAACATGAATGCAAAATACTGGGTTAACGGTAGGGTTCTTGGGCAT
Source organism: Heterodontus francisci (assembly GCF_036365525.1). NCBI lineage: Eukaryota > Metazoa > Chordata > Chondrichthyes > Heterodontiformes > Heterodontidae > Heterodontus > Heterodontus francisci. Next base: position 20,661,399 of record NC_090386.1, on the reverse strand, counting down.
GTGGAGGAGCAGAGAGACCTTGGGGTCTATGTGCATAGATCATTGAAAGTTGCAACTCAAGTGGATAGGGCTGTGAAGAAGGCATATGGGGTGTTAGCGTTCATTAGCAGAGGGATTGAATTTAAGAGCCGTGAGGTGATGATGCAGCTGTACAGGACCTTGGTAAGGCCTCATTTGGAGTACTGTGTGCAGTTCTGGTCGCCTCATTTTAGGAAGGATGTGGAAGCCTTGGAGAGGGTGCAGAGGAGATTTACCAGGATGTTGCCTGGAATGGAGAATAAGTCTTACGAGGAAAGGCTGAACATTCTAGGCCTCTTCTCATTAGAAAGGAGAAGGATGAGGGGTGACATGATAGAGGTTTATAAGATGATCAGGGGAATAGATAGGGTAGACAGTCAGAAACTTTTTCCCCGGGTGGAGCAAAGCGTTACAAGGGGTCATAAATTTAAGGTGAAGGGTGGGAGATATAAGGGGGATGTCAGGGGAAGGTTCTTTACCCAGAGAGTGGTCGAGGCATGGAATGCCTTGCCCTGGGAAGTTGTTGAGTCAGAAACTTTAGGGACTTTCAAAAGGCTTTTGGATAGGTATATGGATAAAGGAGAATGATGGGGTATAGATTAAATTGTCCTTGACAGAGGACAAAGGATCGGCACAACATTGTGGGCCGAAGGGCCTGTTCTGTGCTGTATGTTCTATGTTCTATGTTCTATGTTCCATTACTGTAAAATGTGAGAAATGCCTTCAATTCTATCACTGTAAACTGTGAGAAATGCCTTCAATTCTATCATTGTAAACTGTGAGAAATGCCTTCAATTCTACTCCTGTAAACTGTGAGAAATGCCTTCAATTCTATCTCTGTAAACTGTGAGAAATGCCTTCAATTCTATTACTGTAAACTGTGAGAAATGCCTTCAATTCTATCACTGTAAACTGTGAGAAATGCCTTCAATTCTATTCCTGTAAACTGTGAGAAATGCCTTCAATTCTATCTCTGTAAACTGTGAGAAATGCCTTCAATTCTATTACTGTAAACTGTGAGAAATGCCTTCAATTCTATCACTGTAAACTGTGAGAAATGCCTTCAATTCTATTACTGTAAACTGTGAGAAATGCCTTCAATTCTATCACTGTAATCTGTGAGAAATGCCCTCAATTCTATCACTGTAAACTGTGAGAAATGCCTTCAATTCTATCACTGTAAACTGTGAGAAATGCCTTCAATTTTATTAGTGTAAACTGTGAGTAATGCCTTCAATTCTATCACTGTACACGGGGAGAAATGCCCTCAATTCTATTTCTGTAAACTGTGAGAAATGCCTTCAATTCTCTCACTGTAAACTGTGAGAAATGCCTTCAATTCTATCACTGTACACTGGGAGAAATGCCTTCAATTCTATCACTGTACACTGGGAGAAATGCCCTCAATTCCATTACTGTAAAATGTGAGAAATGCCTTCAATTCTATTACTGTAAACTGTGAGAAATGCCTTCAATTCTATCATTGTAAACTGTGAGAAATGCCTTCAATTCTATTCCTGTAAACTGTGAGAAATGCCTTCAATTCTATTACTGTAAACTGTGAGAAATGCCTTCAAGTTTATTGCTGTAAACTGTGAGTAATGCCTTCAATTCTATCACTGTAAACTGAGAGAAATGCCTTCAATTCTATCACTGTACACTGGGAGAAATGCCCTCAATTCCATTACTGTAAAATGTGAGAAATGCCTTCAATTCTATTACTGTAAACTGTGAGAAATACCTTCAAGTTTATTGCTGTAAACTGTGAGAAATGCCTTCAATTCTATCACTGTAAACTGAGAGAAATGCCTTCAATTCTATCACTGTACACTGGGAGAAATGCCCTCAATTCCATTACTGTAAAATGTGAGAAATGCCTTCAATTCTATTCCTGTAAACTGTGAGAAATGCCTTCAATTCTATCATTGTAAACTGTGAGAAATGCCTTCAATTCTATTCCTGTAAACTGTGAGAAATGCCTTCAATTCTATCTCTGTAAACTGTGAGAAATGCCTTCAATTCTATTCCTGTAAACTGTGAGAACTGCCTTCAATTCTATCACTGTAAACTGTGAGAAATGCCTTCAATTCTATCACTGTAATCTGTGAGAAATGCCCTCAATTCTATCACTGTAAACTGTGAGAAATGCCTTCAATTCTATCACTGTAAACTGTGAGAAATGCCTTCAATTTTATTAGTGTAAACTGTGAGTAATGCCTTCAATTCTATCACAGTACACGGGGAGAAATGCCCTCAATTCTATTTCTGTAAACTGTGAGAAATGCCTTCAATTCTCTCACTGTAAACTGTGAGAAATGCCTTCAATTCTATCACTGTACACTGGGAGAAATGCCTTCAATTCTATCACTGTACACTGGGAGAAATGCCCTCAATTCCATTACTGTAAAATGTGAGAAATGCCTTCAATTCTATTACTGTAAACTGTGAGAAATGCCTTCAATTCTATCATTGTAAACTGTGAGAAATGCCTTCAATTCTATTCCTGTAAACTGTGAGAAATGCCTTCAATTCTATTACTGTAAACTGTGAGAAATGCCTTCAAGTTTATTGCTGTAAACTGTGAGTAATGCCTTCAATTCTGTCACTGTAAACTGAGAGAAATGCCTTCAATTCTATCACTGTACACTGGGAGAAATGCCCTCAATTCCATTACTGTAAAATGTGAGAAATGCCTTCAATTCTATTACTGTAAACTGTGAGAAATGCCTTCAAGTTTATTGCTGTAAACTGTGAGTAATGCCTTCAATTCTATCACTGTAAACTGAGAGAAATGCCTTCAATTCTATCACTGTACACTGGGAGAAATGCCCTCAATTCCATTACTGTAAAATGTGAGAAATGCCTTCAATTCTATTCCTGTAAACTGTGAGAAATGCCTTCAATTCTATCATTGTAAACTGTGAGAAATGCCTTCAATTCTATTACTGTAAACTCTGAGAAATGCCTTCAATTCTATCTCTGTAAACTGTGAGAAATGCCTTCAATTCTATTCCTGTAAACTGTGAGAACTGCCTTCAATTCTATCACTGTAAACTGTGAGAAATGCCATCAATTCTATTACTGTAAACTGTGAGAAATGCCCTCAGTTCTATTACTGTAAACTGTGAGAAATGCCTTCAAGTTTATTGCTGTAAACTGTGAGTAATGCCTTCAATTCTATCACTGTAAACTGAGAGAAATGCCTTCAATTCTATCACTGTACACTGGGAGAAATGCCCTCAATTCCATTACTGTAAAATGTGAGAAATGCCTTCAATTCTATTACTGTAAACTGTGAGAAATGCCTTCAATTCTATCATTGTAAACTGTGAGAAATGCCTTCAATTCTATTCCTGTAAACTGTGAGAAATGCCTTCAAATCTATCTCTGTAAACTGTGAGAAATGCCTTCAATTCCATTCCTGTAAACTGTGAGAAATGCCTTCAATTCTATCACTGTAAACTGTGAGAAATGCCTTCAATTCTATTACTGTAAACTGTGAGAAATGCCTTCAATTCTATCACTGTAATCTGTGAGAAATGCCCTCAATTCTATCACTGTAAACTGTGAGAAATGCCTTCAATTCTATCACTGTAAACTGTGAGAAATGCCTCCAATTTTATTAGTGTAACTGTGAGTAATGCCTTCAATTCTATCACTGTACACGGGGAGAAATGCCCTCAATTCTAATACTGTAAACTGTGAGAAATGCCTTCAATTCTATTACTGTAAACTGTGAGAAATGCCTTCAATTGTTCAGTGAAAACTGTGAGCAATGCCCTCAATTCTATTACTGTAAACTGTGAGAAATGCCTTCAATTCTATTACTGTAAACTGTGAGAAATGCCTTCAATTGTTCAGTGTAAACTGTGAGCAATGCCCTCAATTCTATTTCTGAAAACTGTGAGAAAAGCCCTCAATTGTAGTTCTGTCACCTGTGAGAAATGCCCTCAATTCTATTCCTGTAAACTGTAAGAAATGCCCTCAATTCTATTTCTGTAACCTGAAAGAAATGCCCTCAATTCTATATCTGTAAACTGTGAGAAATGCCTTCAATTCTATTACTGTATCCTGTGAGAAATGCCCTCAATTCTATTTCTGTAAACTGTGAGAAACGCCTTCAATTCTATCACTGTAAACTGTGAGAAATGCCTTCAATTCTATTTCTGTAAACTGTGAGAAATGCCCTCAATTCTATTTCTGTAACCTGTGAGAAATGCCCTCAATTCTATTTCCGTAAACTGTGAGAAATGCCTTCAATTCTATTTCTGTAACCTGTGAGAAATGCCCTCAATTCTATGTCTGTAAACTGTGAGAAATGCCTTCAATTCTATTACTGTAAACTGTGAGAAATGCCTGCAATTCTATCACTGTACACTGGGAGAAATGCCCTCAATTCTATTACTGTAAACTGTGAGAAATGCCTTCAATTCTATTACTGTAAACTGTGAGAAATGCCTTCAATTGTTCAGTGTAAACTGTGAGCAATGCCCTCAATTCTATTTCTGTAACCTGTGAGAAATGCCCTCAATTCTATTTCTGTAAACTGTGAGAAATGCCTTCAATTCTATTACTGTAAACTGTGAGAAATGCCTTCAATTCTATTCCTGTAAACTGTGAGAAATGCCTTCAATTCTCTCACTGTAACCTGTGAGAAATGCCTTCAATTCTATTCCTGTAAACTGTGAGAAATGCCTTCAATTCTATCACTGTAATCTGTGAGAAATGCCCTCAATTCTATTACTGTAAACTGTGAGAAATGCCTTCAATTCTATCACTTTAAACTTTGAGAAATGCCTTCAACTCTATTACTGTAAACTGTGCGAAATGCCGTCAATTCTATCACTGTAAACTGTGATAAATGCCCTCAATTCTATCACTGTAAACTGTGAGAAATGCCCTCAATTCCATCACTGTAAACTGTGAGAAATGCCTTCAATTCTATCACTGTAAACTGTGAGAAATGCCCTCAATTCCATCACGGTAAAGTATGAGAAATGCCTTCAATTCTATTAGTGTAAACTGTGAGAAATGCCCTCAATTCTATTACTGTAAATTGTGAGAAACGCCTTCAATTCTATCACTGTAAACTGTGAGAAATGCCTTCAACTCTATTACTGTAAACTGTGAGAAATGCCTTCAATTCTATCACTATAAACTGTGATAAATGCCCTCAATTCTATCACTGTAAACTGTGAGAAATGCCGTCAATTCTATCACTGTAAACTGTGAGAAATGCCTTCAATTCTATTCATGTAAACTGTGAGAAATGCCTTCAATTCTATCACTGTAAACTGTGAGAAATGCCTTCAATTCTATTCATGTAAACTGTGAGAAATGCCTTCAATTCTATCACTGTAAACTGTGAGAAATGCCCTCAATTCTATTCATGTAAACTGTGAGAAATGCCTTCAATTCTATCACTATAAACTGTGATAAATGCCCTCAATTCTATCACTGTAAACTGTGAGAAATGCCCTCAATTCCATCACTGTAAACTATGAGAAATGCCTTCAATTCTATTAGTGTAAACTGTGAGAAATGCCCTCAACTCTATTACTGTAAACTGTGAGAAATGCCTTCAATTCTATCACTATAAACTGTGAGAAATGCCCGCAATTCTATTTCTGTAAACTGTGAGAAATGCCTTCAATTCTATCACTGTAAACTGTGAGAAATGCCCTCAATTCTATTACTGTAAACTGTGAGAAATGCCTTCAGTTCTATCATTGTACACTGGGAGAAATGCCTTCAATTCTACTTCTGTATTTTGTGACAAATGCCTTCAATTCTATTACTGTAAATTGTGAGCAATGCCTTCAATTCTATTACTGTAAACTGTGAGAAATGCCTTCAATTCTATTAGTGTAAACTGTGAGAAATGCCCTCAATTCTATTACTGTAAATTGTGAGAAACGCCTTCAATTCTATCACTGTAAACTGTGAGAAATGTCTTCAACTCTATCACTGTAAACTGTGAGAAATGCCTTCAATTCTATCACTATAAACTGTGAGAAATGCCCGCAATTCTATTTCTGTAAACTGTGAGAAATGCCTTCAATTCTATCACTGTAAACTGTGAGAAATGCCCTCAATTCTATTACTGTAAACTGTGAGAAATGCCTTCAGTTCTATCATTGTACACTGGGAGAAATGCCTTCAATTCTACTTCTGTATTTTGTGAGAAATGCCTTCAATTCTATTACTGTAAATTGTGAGCAATGCCTTCAATTCTATCACTGTAAACTGTGAGAAATGCCCTCAATTCTATTACTGTAAATTGTGAGCAATGCCTTCAATTCTATTACTGTAAACTGTGAGAAATGCCTTCAATTCTATTTCTGTATTTTGTGAGAAATGCCTTCAATTCTATTACTGTAAACTGTGAGAAATGCCTTCAATTCTATTTCTGTATTTTGTGAGAAATGCCTTCAATTCTATTACTGTAAACTGTGAGAAACGCCTTCAGTTCTATTACTGTAAATTGTGAGCAATGCCTTCAATTCTATTACTGTAAACTGTGAGAAATGCCTTCAATTCTATTTCTGTATTTTGTGAGAAATGCCTTCAATTCTATTACTGTAAACTGTGAGAAATGCCTTCAATTCTAATACTGCAAACTGTGACAAATGCCTTCAATTCTATTACTGTAAACTGTGAGAAACGCCTTCAGTTCTATTACTGTAAACTGTGAGAAATGCCTTCAATTCTAATACTGCAAACTGTGAGAAATGCCCTCAATTCTATTACTGTGAACTGTGAGAAACGCCTTCAGTTCTATTACTGTAAACTGTGAGAAATGCCCTCAATTCTATTACTGTAAAATGAGAAATGCCTTCAATTCTATCACTGTAAATTGGGAAAAATGCCCTCAATTCTATTACTGTAAACTGTGAGAAATTCCTTCAATTCTATTTCTGTAAACTGTGAGAAATGCCTTCAATTCTATTTCTGTAAATTGTGAGAAATGCCTTCAATTCTATTACTGAACACTGGGAGAAATGCCCTCAATTCTATTACTGTAAACTGTGAGAAATGCCTTCAATTCTATTACTGTAAACTGTGAGAAATGCCTTCAACTGTTCAGTGTAAACTGTGAGAAACGCCTTCAATTCTATTACAGTAAACTGTGAGAAATGCCCTCAATTCTATCACTGTAAACTGTGAGAAATGCCTTCAATTCTATTTCTGTAAACTGTGAGAAATGCCCTCAATTCTACTTCTGTAACCTGTGAGAAATGCCCTCAATTCTATTTCTGTAAACTGTGAGAAATGCCTTCAATTCTATTTCTGTAACCTGTGAGAAATGCCCTCAATTCTATTTCTGTAAACTGTGAGAAACGCCTTCAATTCTATTACAGTAAACTGTGAGAAATGCCCACAATTCTATCACTGTAAACTGTGAGAAATGCCTTCAATCCTATTTCTGTAAACTGTGAGAAATGCCCTCAATTCTACTTCTGTAACCTGTGAGAAATGCCTTCAATTCTATTACTGTAAACTGTGAGAAATGCCTTCAATTCCATTACTGTAAACTGTGAGAAATGCCTTCAATTGTTCAGTGTAAACTGTGAGCAATGCCCTCAATTCTATTTCTGTAACCTGTGTGAAATGCCCTCAATTCTATTTCTGTAATCTGTGAGAAATGCCCTCAATTCTATCCCTGTAAACTGTGAGAAATGCCTTCAATTCTATTTCTGTAAACTGTGAGAAATGCCCTCAATTCTATTTCTGTAAACTGTGAGAAATGCCTTCAATTCTATTACTGTAAACTGTGAGAAATGCCTTCAATTCAATTCGTGTAAACTGTGAGAAATGCCTTCAATTCTCTCACTGTAAACTGTGAGAAATGCCTTCAATTCTATTCATGTAAACTGTGAGAAATGCCTTCAATTCTATCACTGTAAACTGTGAGAAATGCCCTCAATTCTATTACTGTAAACTGTGAGAAATGCCTTCAATTCTATCACTGTAAACTGTGAGTAATGCCTTCAATTTTATTACTGTAAACTGTGAGTAATGCCTTCAATTCTATCAATGTAAACTGAGAGAAATGCCTTCAATTCTATCACTGTACACTGGGAGAAATGCCCTCAATTCCATTACTGTAAAATGTGAGAAATGCCTTCAATTCTATCATTGTTACCTGTGAGAAATGCCTTCAATTCTATTCCTGTAAACTGTGAGAAATGCCTTCAATTCTATTTCTGTAAACTGTGAGAAATGCTCTCAATTCTATTCCTGTAAACTGTGAGAAATGCCTTCAATTCTATCACTGTAAACTGTGAGAAACGCCTTCAGTTCTATTACTGTAAACTGTGAGAAATGCCTTCAATTCTAATACTGCAAACTGTGAGAAATGCCCTCAATTCTATTACTGTGAACTGTGAGAAACGCCTTCAGTTCTATTACTGTAAACTGTGAGAAATGCCCTCAATTCTATTACTGTAAAATGAGAAATGCCTTCAATTCTATCACTGTAAATTGGGAAAAATGCCCTCAATTCTATTACTGTAAACTGTGAGAAATTCCTTCAATTCTATTTCTGTAAACTGTGAGAAATGCCTTCAATTCTATTTCTGTAAATTGTGAGAAATGCCTTCAATTCTATTACTGAACACTGGGAGAAATGCCCTCAATTCTATTACTGTAAACTGTGAGAAATGCCTTCAATTCTATTACTGTAAACTGTGAGAAATGCCTTCAACTGTTCAGTGTAAACTGTGAGAAACGCCTTCAATTCTATTACAGTAAACTGTGAGAAATGCCCTCAATTCTATCACTGTAAACTGTGAGAAATGCCTTCAATTCTATTTCTGTAAACTGTGAGAAATGCCCTCAATTCTACTTCTGTAACCTGTGAGAAATGCCCTCAATTCTATTTCTGTAAACTGTGAGAAATGCCTTCAATTCTATTTCTGTAACCTGTGAGAAATGCCCTCAATTCTATTTCTGTAAACTGTGAGAAACGCCTTCAATTCTATTACAGTAAACTGTGAGAAATGCCCTCAATTCTATTTCTGTAAACTGTGAGAAATGCCTTCAATCCTATTTCTGTAAACTGTGAGAAATGCCCTCAATTCTACTTCTGTAACCTGTGAGAAATGCCTTCAATTCTATTACTGTAAACTGTGAGAAATGCCTTCAATTCCATTACTGTAAACTGTGAGAAATGCCTTCAATTGTTCAGTGTAAACTGTGAGCAATGCCCTCAATTCTATTTCTGTAACCTGTGTGAAATGCCCTCAATTCTATTTCTGTAATCTGTGAGAAATGCCCTCAATTCTATCCCTGTAAACTGTGAGAAATGCCTTCAATTCTATTTCTGTAAACTGTGAGAAATGCCCTCAATTCTATTTCTGTAAACTGTGAGAAATGCCTTCAATTCTATTACTGTAAACTGTGAGAAATGCCTTCAATTCAATTCGTGTAAACTGTGAGAAATGCCTTCAATTCTCTCACTGTAAACTGTGAGAAATGCCTTCAATTCTATTCATGTAAACTGTGAGAAATGCCTTCAATTCTATCACTGTAAACTGTGAGAAATGCCCTCAATTCTATTACTGTAAACTGTGAGAAATGCCTTCAATTCTATCAATGTAAACTGAGAGAAATGCCTTCAATTCTATCACTGTACACTGGGAGAAATGCCCTCAATTCCATTACTGTAAAATGTGAGAAATGCCTTCAATTCTATCATTGTTACCTGTGAGAAATGCCTTCAATTCTATTCCTGTAAACTGTGAGAAATGCCTTCAATTCTATTTCTGTAAACTGTGAGAAATGCCCTCAATTCTATTCCTGTAAACTGTGAGAAATGCCTTCAATTCTATCACTGTAAACTGTGAGAAATGCCATCAACTCTATCACTGTAAACTGTGAGAAATGCCCTCAGTTCTATTACTGTAAACTGTGAGAAATGCCCTCAGTTCTATTACTGTAAACTGTGAGAAATGCCTTCAATTCTATCACTGCGAACTGTGAGAAATGCCTTCAATTCTATTCCTGTAAACTGTGAGAAATGCCTTCAATTCTATGACTGTAAACTGTGAGAAATGCCCTCAGTTCTATTCCTGTAAACTGTGAGAAATGCCTTCAATTCTATCACTGCGAACTGTGAGAAATGCCTTCAATTCTATCACTGTAAACTGTGAGAAATGCCCTCAGTTCTATTACTGTAAACTGTGCGAAATGCCGTCAATTCTATCACTGTAAACTGTGAGAAATGCCTTCAATTCTATTCATGTAAACTGTGAGAAATGCCTTCAATTCTATCACTGTAAACTGTGAGAAATGCCCTCAATTCTATTCATGTAAACTGTGAGAAATGCCTTCAATTCTATCACTATAAACTGTGATAAATGCCCTCAATTCTATCACTGTAAACTGTGAGAAATGCCCTCAATTCCATCACTGTAAACTATGAGAAATGCCTTCAATTCTATTAGTGTAAACTGTGAGAAATGCCCTCAACTCTATTACTGTAAACTGTGAGAAATGCCTTCAATTCTATCACTATAAACTGTGAGAAATGCCCGCAATTCTATTTCTGTAAACTGTGAGAAATGCCTTCAATTCTATCACTGTAAACTGTGAGAAATGCCCTCAATTCTATTACTGTAAACTGTGAGAAATGCCTTCAGTTCTATCATTGTACACTGGGAGAAATGCCTTCAATTCTACTTCTGTATTTTGTGACAAATGCCTTCAATTCTATTACTGTAAATTGTGAGCAATGCCTTCAATTCTATTACTGTAAACTGTGAGAAATGCCTTCAATTCTATTAGTGTAAACTGTGAGAAATGCCCTCAATTCTATTACTGTAAATTGTGAGAAACGCCTTCAATTCTATCACTGTAAACTGTGAGAAATGCCTTCAACTCTATCACTGTAAACTGTGAGAAATGCCTTCAATTCTATCACTATAAACTGTGAGAAATGCCCGCAATTCTATTTCTGTAAACTGTGAGAAATGCCTTCAATTCTATCACTGTAAACTGTGAGAAATGCCCTCAATTCTATTACTGTAAACTGTGAGAAATGCCTTCAGTTCTATCATTGTACACTGGGAGAAATGCCTTCAATTCTACTTCTGTATTTTGTGAGAAATGCCTTCAATTCTATTACTGTAAATTGTGAGCAATGCCTTCAATTCTATCACTGTAAACTGTGAGAAATGCCCTCAATTCTATTAATGTAAATTGTGAGCAATGCCTTCAATTCTATTACTGTAAACTGTGAGAAATGCCTTCAATTCTATTTCTGTATTTTGTGAGAAATGCCTTCAATTCTATTACTGTAAACTGTGAGAAACGCCTTCAGTTCTATTACTGTAAATTGTGAGCAATGCCTTCAATTCTATTACTGTAAACTGTGAGAAATGCCTTCAATTCTATTTCTGTATTTTGTGAGAAATGCCTTCAATTCTATTACTGTAAACTGTGAGAAATGCCTTCAATTCTAATACTGCAAACTGTGACAAATGCCTTCAATTCTATTACTGTAAACTGTGAGAAACGCCTTCAGTTCTATTACTGTAAACTGTGAGAAATGCCTTCAATTCTAATACTGCAAACTGTGAGAAATGCCCTCAATTCTATTACTGTGAACTGTGAGAAACGCCTTCAGTTCTATTACTGTAAACTGTGAGAAATGCCCTCAATTCTATTACTGTAAAATGAGAAATGCCTTCAATTCTATCACTGTAAATTGGGAAAAATGCCCTCAATTCTATTACTGTAAACTGTGAGAAATTCCTTCAATTCTATTTCTGTAAACTGTGAGAAATGCCTTCAATTCTATTTCTGTAAATTGTGAGAAATGCCTTCAATTCTATTACTGAACACTGGGAGAAATGCCCTCAATTCTATTCCTGTAAACTGTGAGAAATGCCTTCAATTCTATTACTGTAAACTGTGAGAAATGCCTTCAACTGTTCAGTGTAAACTGTGAGAAACGCCTTCAATTCTATTACAGTAAACTGTGAGAAATGCCCTCAATTCTATCACTGTAAACTGTGAGAAATGCCTTCAATTCTATTTCTGTAAACTGTGAGAAATGCCCTCAATTCTACTTCTGTAACCTGTGAGAAATGCCCTCAATTCTATTTCTGTAAACTGTGAGAAATGCCTTCAATTCTATTTCTGTAACCTGTGAGAAATGCCCTCAATTCTATTTCTGTAAACTGTGAGAAACGCCTTCAATTCTATTACAGTAAACTGTGAGAAATGCCCACAATTCTATCACTGTAAACTGTGAGAAATGCCTTCAATCCTATTTCTGTAAACTGTGAGAAATGCCCTCAATTCTACTTCTGTAACCTGTGAGAAATGCCTTCAATTCTATTTCTGTAACCTGTGAGAAATGCCCTCAATTCTATTACTGTAAACTGTGAGAAATGCCTGCAATTCTATCACTGTACACTGGGAGAAATGCCCTCAATTCTATTACTGTAAACTGTGAGAAATGCCTTCAATTCCATTACTGTAAACTGTGAGAAATGCCCTCAACTCTATTACTGTAAACTGTGAGAAATGCCTTCAATTCTATCACTATAAACTGTGAGAAATGCCCGCAATTCTATTTCTGTAAACTGTGAGAAATGCCTTCAATTCTATCACTGTAAACTGTGAGAAATGCCCTCAATTCTATTACTGTAAACTGTGAGAAATGCCTTCAGTTCTATCATTGTACACTGGGAGAAATGCCTTCAATTCTACTTCTGTATTTTGTGACAAATGACTTCAATTCTATTACTGTAAATTGTGAGCAATGCCTTCAATTCTATTACTGTAAACTGTGAGAAATGCCTTCAATTCTATTAGTGTAAACTGTGAGAAATGCCCTCAATTCTATTACTGTAAATTGTGAGAAACGCCTTCAATTCTATCACTGTAAACTGTGAGAAATGCCTTCAACTCTATCACTGTAAACTGTGAGAAATGCCTTCAATTCTATCACTATAAACTGTGAGAAATGCCCGCAATTCTATTTCTGTAAACTGTGAGAAATGCCTTCAATTCTATCACTGTAAACTGTGAGAAATGCCCTCAATTCTATTACTGTAAACTGTGAGAAATGCCTTCAGTTCTATCATTGTACACTGGGAGAAATGCCTTCAATTCTACTTCTGTATTTTGTGAGAAATGCCTTCAATTCTATTACTGTAAATTGTGAGCAATGCCTTCAATTCTATCACTGTAAACTGTGAGAAATGCCCTCAATTCTATTACTGTAAATTGTGAGCAATGCCTTCAATTCTATTACTGTAAACTGTGAGAAATGCCTTCAATTCTATTTCTGTATTTTGTGAGAAATGCCTTCAATTCTATTACTGTAAACTGTGAGAAATGCCTTCAATTCTATTTCTGTATTTTGTGAGAAATGCCTTCAATTCTATTACTGTAAACTGTGAGAAACGCCTTCAGTTCTATTACTGTAAATTGTGAGCAATGCCTTCAATTCTATTACTGCAAACTGTGAGAAATGCCTTCAATTCTATTTCTGTATTTTGTGAGAAATGCCTTCAATTCTATTACTGTAAACTGTGAGAAATGCCTTCAATTCTAATACTGCAAACTGTGACAAATGCCTTCAATTCTATTACTGTAAACTGTGAGAAACGCCTTCAGTTCTATTACTGTAAACTGTGAGAAATGCCTTCAATTCTAATACTGCAAACTGTGAGAAATGCCCTCAATTCTATTACTGTGAACTGTGAGAAACGCCTTCAGTTCTATTACTGTAAACTGTGAGAAATGCCCTCAATTCTATTACTGTAAAATGAGAAATGCCTTCAATTCTATCACTGTAAATTGGGAAAAATGCCCTCAATTCTATTACTGTAAACTGTGAGAAATTCCTTCAATTCTATTTCTGTAAACTGTGAGAAATGCCTTCAATTCTATTTCTGTAAATTGTGAGAAATGCCTTCAATTCTATTACTGAACACTGGGAGAAATGCCCTCAATTCTATTACTGTAAACTGTGAGAAATGCCTTCAATTCTATTACTGTAAACTGTGAGAAATGCCTTCAACTGTTCAGTGTAAACTGTGAGAAACGCCTTCAATTCTATTACAGTAAACTGTGAGAAATGCCCTCAATTCTATCACTGTAAACTGTGAGAAATGCCTTCAATTCTATTTCTGTAAACTGTGAGAAATGCCCTCAATTCTACTTCTGTAACCTGTGAGAAATGCCCTCAATTCTATTTCTGTAAACTGTGAGAAATGCCTTCAATTCTATTTCTGTAACCTGTGAGAAATGCCCTCAATTCTATTTCTGTAAACTGTGAGAAACGCCTTCAATTCTATTACAGTAAACTGTGAGAAATGCCCACAATTCTATCACTGTAAACTGTGAGAAATGCCTTCAATCCTATTTCTGTAAACTGTGAGAAATGCCCTCAATTCTACTTCTGTAACCTGTGAGAAATGCCTTCAATTCTATTTCTGTAACCTGTGAGAAATGCCCTCAATTCTATTACTGTAAACTGTGAGAAATGCCTGCAATTCTATCACTGTACACTGGGAGAAATGCCCTCAATTCTATTACTGTAAACTGTGAGAAATGCCTTCAATTCCATTACTGTAAACTGTGAGAAGTGCCTTCAATTGTTCAGTGTAAACTGTGAGCAATGCCCTCAATTCTATTTCTGTAACCTGTGTGAAATGCCCTCAATTCTATTTCTGTAATCTGTGAGAAATGCCCTCAATTCTATCCCTGTAAACTGTGAGAAATGCCTTCAATTCTATTTCTGTAAACTGTGAGAAATGCCCTCAATTCTATTTCTGTAAACTGTGAGAAATGCCTTCAATTCTATTACTGTAAACTGTGAGAAATGCCTTCAATTCAATTCGTGTAAACTGTGAGAAATGCCTTCAATTCTCTCACTGTAAACTGTGAGAAATGCCTTCAATTCTATTCATGTAAACTGTGAGAAATGCCTTCAATTCTATCACTGTAAACTGTGAGAAATGCCCTCAATTCTATTACTGTAAACTGTGAGAAATGCCTTCAATTCTATCACTGTAAACTGTGAGTAATGCCTTCAATTTTATTACTGTAAACTGTGAGTAATGCCTTCAATTCTATCAATGTAAACTGAGAGAAATGCCTTCAATTCTATCACTGTACACTGGGAGAAATGCCCTCAATTCCATTACTGTAAAATGTGAGAAATGCCTTCAATTCTATTACTGTAAACTGTGAGAAATGCCTTCAATTCTATCATTGTTACCTGTGAGAAATGCCTTCAATTCTATTCCTGTAAACTGTGAGAAATGCCTTCAATTCTATTTCTGTAAACTGTGAGAAATGCCCTCAATTCTATTCCTGTAAACTGTGAGAAATGCCTTCAATTCTATCACTGTAAACTGTGAGAAATGCCATCAACTCTATTACTGTAAACTGTGAGAAATGCCCTCAGTTCTATTACTGTAAACTGTGAGAAATGCCCTCAGTTCTATTACTGTAAACTGTGAGAAATGCCTTCAATTCTATCACTGCGAACTGTGAGAAATGCCTTCAATTCTATTCCTGTAAACTGTGAGAAATGCCTTCAATTCTATTACTGTAAACTGTGAGAAATGCCCTCAGTTCTATTCCTGTAAACTGTGAGAAATGCCTTCAATTCTATTACTGCGAACTGTGAGAAATGCCTTCAATTCTATCACTGTAAACTGTGAGAAATGCCCTCAGTTCTATTACTGTAAACTGTGCGAAATGCCGTCAATTCTATCACTGTAATCTGTGAGAAATGCCATCAATTCTATTACTGTAAACTGTGAGCAATGCATTCAATTCTATCACTGTAAACTGAGAGAAATGCCTTCAATTCTATCACTGTACACTGGGAGAAATGCCCTCAATTCCATTACTGTAAAATGTGAGAAATGCCTTCAATTCTATTACTGTAAACTGTGAGAAATGCCTTCAATTCTATCATTGTAAACTGTGAGAAATGCCTTCAATTCTATTCCTGTAAACTGTGAGAAATGCCTTCAATTCTATCACTGTAAACAGTGAGAAATGCCCTCAATTCTATTCCTGTAAACTGTGAGAAATGCCCTCAATTCTATTACTGTAAACTGTGAGAAATGCCCTCAATTCTATCACTGTAAACTGTGAGAAATGCATTCAATTATATCACTGTAAACTGTGAGAAATGCCCTCAATTCTATTCCTGTAAACTGTGAGAAATGCCCTCACTTCTATTCCTGTAAACTGTGAGAAATGCCCTCAATTCTATTACTGTAAACTGTGAGAAATGCCCTCAATTCTATCACTGTAAACTGAGTAATGCCTTCAATTTTATTGCTGTAAACTGTGAGAAATGCCTTCAATTCTATTCCTGTAAACTGTGAGAAATGCCCTCAATTCTATTACTGTAAACTGGGAGAAATGCCTTCAATTCTATTTCTGTATTTTGTCAGAAATGCCTTCAATTCTATTACTGTAAACTGTGAGAAATGCCTTCAGTTCTGTCACTGTACACTGGGAGAAATGCCTTCAATTCTATCACTGTAAACTGTGAGAAATGCCTTCAGTTCTGTCACTGTACACTGGGAGAAATGCCTTCAATTCTGTGACTGTAAACTGTGAGCTCTGCCTTCAATTCTATTACTGTAAACTGTGAGAAATGCCTTCAATTCTATTTCTGCATTTTGTCAGAAATGCCTTCAATTCTATTACTGTAAACTGTGAGAAATGCCTTCAGTTCTATCACTGTAATCAGTGAGAAATGGCTTCAATTCTATCACTGTAAACTGTGAGCTCTGCCTTCAATTCTATCAGTGTAAACTGTGAGAAATGCCTTCAATTCTACTACTGTAAACTGTGAGAAATGCCCTCAATTCTATTCCTGTAAACTGTGAGAAATGCCTTCAATTCTACTACTGTAAACTGTGAGAAATGCCCTCAATTCTATTCCTGTGAACTGTGAAAAATGCCCTCAATTCCATTCCTGTAAACTACAAGAAATGCCCTCAATTCGATTCCTGTAAACTGTAAGAAATTCCTTCAATTCTATTCCTGTAAACTTTGAGAAATGACTTCAGTTCTATTCCTGTAAACTGTGAGAAATGCCTTCAATTCTATTCCTGTAAACTGTGAGAAATGCCTTCAATTCTATTCCTGCCCGTACTGAGAACATGCCCACATTCTGTGACTGTACACTGAGAAATGCCCTCAATTGTATTACTTTACACTCTGAACTGCGAGCAGTTCTAGTACTGCCCAAACTATGAACTGCCCTCAATTCTATTACTGTACACTGCGAACTGCCCACAATTCTATTACTGTCCATACAGATCTCTGTCCACAATTCTATTAATGTACACTGAGTGTTTCTGTCATGAATAGATGAGAACCCCTTTTTAAATTGTATTTTGCGCATTTGAGTATTATTGTCAACTGCCATTTATGCATAATGTTTTTACTTCTATGTTGTAATTGTCAAATTTGAGGCGAGAGGGCATGTGGGACAGCAACTTGAAAAGGGTCTAATTTTAGGAACCAGCAATCCCCTATCCAACCTGTGTGGACTTTAAAATGTAACCGTTTGACGATACACGTTTCTTCATTCCACAGCTGCTTTTTTTTCAGATTTGACCCAGCTGCATATGGCTGCACACTTCTCCCTGAGACCTCCCTGCAAGAAACCACAGGCTACCTGAAGCTGCATTGACTTATCTCTAAGGCCTTTTCAACAAGAAAAAATGAAAAGAAGCCACACTTCGAAAATCCAACAAAAAAATCAACAAGAGGTCAAGCTGCAAAAACAGCAGCAAAGTGATTTCTGCCTGTTTCCTCTCCATCCAAAAGAAGGTGGCTTCAGCAATTAAGCTGCCTTCATTTATTTCCAAGAGTGCCAGAAGAACAAATTGGCAAAGAAGAGGTATTCTCAGTGACTCCTTCTCCAACGCAACATTTCCAGTCGGTGACCTCCATTTTTGGATTTTTTTTTGATATTTTTAAAAGGACTCCTGTTTTAACTGAAATGCATGTGAGCTCGTATTTAAGATAACATTCTTTTTCGTAAATGTCCTTGCTTTTTTGTGCCTTTAACCTTACCCTGTACATTTGCAAGTGTGCGTTGTAAAGTTAATCCACTTCCCGAGTTTAAGAGTGTGTCAATACATCTTAATTCTTTGAGTTCACTCTTGTTGTTGCGGTCATTTATTATCAGGGTTTAAGAGAGGGAAAGAAATTCAATTACCAATCTATTTATGGACAGGTAGTTGAAAAAGCAGGGAAATTGGTTCAGAGAAAAAATTATTAAAGACTTGTTCGTAACACTACCCACAATTCTATTACTGTCCACTGTGAGCACTGCCCACAAGTCTATGATTGTACACTGTCAGAACTGACCACAATCTCTGCCCACCTACATCCATGACTCTTCTGACACCCGAAGCCATTTTGAAAATATCCAGTTTCCTGGCCCTAACCACCTCCTCTTCACTATGGATGTCCAATCTCTCTACACCTCCATCCCCGACCAGGACGGTCTGAGGGCTCTCCGTTTCTTCCTTGAACAGAGGCCCAACCAGTCCTCATCCACCATCACCCTCCCCCACCTGGCTGAACGCATTCTCACATTGAACAACTTCTCCTTCAACTCCACTCGCTTCTTCCAAATGAAAGGTGTTGCGATGGGTACCCACATGGGTCCTAGTATTGCCTGTCTTTTTGTGCTCTATGTCAAACATTCCTTGTTCCAGTCTTACTTAGGCCCCCTCCCCCAACTCTTTTTCCGGTACATTGATGACTGTGTGGTGCCATTTCTTGCTTTCACCCTGAACTGGAAAACCTCATCAACTTTGCTTCCAATTTCTACTCTTCTCTCACCTTCACATGGTCCATCACCAACACTTCCCTTCCCTTCCTCGACTTTTTTTTAATTCATTCATGGGATGTGGGTGTCGCTGGCTGGGCCAGCATTCATTGCCCATCCCTAATTGCCCTTGAGAAGGTGGTAGTGAACTGCCTTCTTGAACCGCTGCAGTCCATGTGGGGTAGGTACACCCACAGTGCTGTTAGGAAGGGAGTTCCAGGATTTTGACCCAGCGACAATGAGGGAACGGCGATATAGTTCCAAGTCAGGATGGTGTGTGACTTGGATGGGAACTTGCAGGTGGTGATGTTCCCATGCATTTGCTGCTCTTGTCCTTCAAGGAGGTAGAGGTCGCGGGATTGGAAGGTGCTGTCTAAGAAGCCTTGGTGTGTTACTGCAGTGCATCTTGTAGATGGTACACACTGTTGCCACTGTGCATCAATGGTAGAGGGAGTGAATGCTTGTAGATGGGGTGCCAATCAAGCGGGCTGCTTTGTCCAGGATGATGTCGAGCTTCTTGAGTGTTGTTGGAGTTGCACCCATCCAGGCAAGTGGAGAGGATTCCATCACACTCCTGACTTGTGCCTTGTAGATGGTGGACAGCCTTTGGGAAGTCAGGAGGTGAGTTACTTGCCTCAGGATTCCGTGCCTCTGACCTGCTCTTGTGGCCACGGTATTTATATGACTACTCCAGTTCAGTTTCTGGTTATTGGTAGCCCCGAGGATGTTGATAGTGGGGGATTCAGCGATGGTAATGCCGTTGAATGTCATGGGGAGATGGTTAGATTCTCTCTTGTTGGAGATGGTCATTGCCTGGCACTTGTGTCGCGCAAATGTTACTTGCCACTTATTAGCCCAAGCCTGGATATTGTCCAAGTCTTGCTGCATTTCTACACAGACTGTTTCAGTATTTGAGGAGTCACGAATGGTGCTGAACATTGTGCAATCACCAGCGAACATCCCCACATCTGACCTTATGATTGAAGGAAGGTCATTGATGACCCAGCTGAAGATGGTTGGGCCTAGGACACTACCCTGAGGAACCCCTGCACACTCCCTACAATACCTCCCTACAAACCACTCACCTAAAAAGTGTCCTCCTGATTCCCATTGACTCCAGTTTTGCTGGGGCTCCTTGATGCCATACTGGGTCAAATGCTGCCTTGATGTCAAGGGCAGTCACTCTCACCTCACCTCTTGAGTTCAGCTCTTTTGTCCATGTTTGAACCAAGGCTGTAGTGAGGTCAGGAGCTGAGTGTCCCTGGCCGAACCCAAACTGAGCGTCACTGAGCAGGTTATTGCTAAGCAAGTGCTGCTTGATGACACCTTCCAGCACTTTACTGATGATTGAGAGTAGACTGATGGGGCAGGAATTGGCCAGGTTGGATTTGTCCTGCTTTTTGTGTGCAGGACAAACCTGGCCAATTTTCCACATTGCCGGATAGCTGCCAGTGTTGTAGCTGTACTGGAACAGCTTGGCTAGGGGCACGGCAAGTTCTGGAGCACAGGTCTTCATTGCCGGGACATTGTCAGGACCCATAGCCTTTGCAGTATCCAGTGCCTTTAGTCGTTTCTTAATATCACGCGGAGTGAATTGAATTGGCTGAAGTCTGGCACCTGTAATGTTGGGGACTTCAGGAGGGGGCCGAGATGGATCATTCTCTGTCTCCATTTCTGGGGATAGGCCATGTCTTAGTATTCATTATAAGCCCATCGGCTCCCTTGACTACACTTCCTCACGCCCTGCTTCCTGTAAGGAGTCCATTCCATTGGGGAGACCAAGTGTGGACTGCATGACTGCTTGGGGGAACTCAAAGATATTCCTGTCTTCCTGTTGCTTGCCATTGTAATTCACCACCCTGCTCTCACACCCATCTTTCTGTCCTTGGCCTGCTGAAGTGTTCCAATGAAACTTAATGCAAACTCGAGGAACAGCACCTTATCTTCCGATTAGGCACTCTACAGCCTTCTGGACTCAACATTGTGTTCAATAACTTTCGACCATGACTGTCATTTTGATTGTTTTTTACCATGTACCAGGCTTAAACTTGTTTTTAAAAGCGAAATACTGCGGATGCTGGAAATCTGAAATAAAAACAAGAAATGCTGGAATCACTCAGCAGGTCTGGCAGCATCTGTGAAAAGAGAAGTAGAGTTAACGTTTCGGGTCAGTGACCCTTCTTCGGAACTGACAAATATTAGAAAAGTCACAGGTTATAAGCAAGTGAGGTGGGGGTTGGGCAAGAGATAACAAAGGAGAAGGTGTAGATTGGACAAGGCCACATAGCTGACCAAAAGGTCATGGAGCAAAGGCAAACAATATGTTAATGGTGTGTTGAAAGACAAAGCATTAGTACAGATAGGGTGTTAACGGACTGAATATTGAACAGCAGCAAGTGCAAACCTGAAAAAAAACAATGGGTAAGCAAACTGCACAAACTAAGATGAAATGAAATAAATGCAAAAAAAAGATTGTAAAAAATGTAAAAAAGAAAAAAATAACTAAAAATGAAAGTAAAATGGGGGGCCTGTCATGCTCTGAAATTATTGAACTCAATGTTCAGTCCGGCAGGCTGTAGTGTGCCTAATCGGTAGATGAGATGCTGTTCCTCGAGCTTGCGTTGATGTTCACTGGAACACTGCAGCAATCCCAGGACAGAGATGTGAGCATGAGAGCAGGGGGGAGTGTTGAAATGGCAAGCAACCGGAGGCTCAGGGTCCTGCTTGCAGACTGAGCGGAGATGTTCCGCAAAGCGGTCACCCAGTCTGCACTTGGTCTCCCCAGTGTAGAGGAGACCACATTGTGAGCAGCGAATACAGTATACTACATTGAAAGAAGTACAAGTAAATCGCTGCTTCACCTGAAGGGAGTGTTTGGGGCCTGGGATAGTGAGGAGAGAGGAGGTAAATGGGCAGGTATTACACCTCCTGCGTTTGCAGGGGAAGGTGCCATGGGACGGGGACGAGGTGGTGGGGGTAATGGAGGAGTGACCAGGGTGTCGCGGAGGGAATGATCCCTTCGGAATGCTGACAGGGGAAGGGAGGGGAAGATGCGACTGGATTGCTGACAATGCCACCACTAGGTGGCGCTGCAATGGTACATGCGCAAATGCAGCCTGTGTCACTAAAACGTCAGTCTGCGATGTCAGGCAGCTACCAGGATTAAAGATGGCACTGCTCAAATAATCACACGATGGCAACCTAAACACATGGCAGCACGCAACGGCCGCAGGGAGGGAGCGAGCGGGCCTGGGAAGGGAGGGAGCGAGTGGTCCGGGGAGGGGAGGGAGTGAGCAGACGGGCAGGTGAGCCAGCAGTCGGGGGTGTGGCAAGTGGGCGGTCGGGGGAGGGGCGGTTAGCAGGCGGTCGGGGGAGGGGGCGGTGAGCGTGTGGTCGGGAGAGGGGGGCGGTGAGCGTGTTGTCGGGGGAGGGGGGCTGTGAGCGTGTGGTCAGGGGAGGGGGGCTGTGAGCGTGTGGTCGGGGGAGGGGGTGGTGAGCGTGTGGTCGGGGGAGGGGGGCGGTGAGCGTGTGGTCGGGGGAGGGGGGGTAGTGAGAGTGTGGTCTGGGGAGGGGGGCGGTGAGCGTGTGGTCAGGGGAGGGGGGGGTAGTGAGCGTGCGGTCAGGGGAGGGGGGCGGTGAGTGTGTGGTCGGGGGAGGGGTGCTGTGAGCGTGTGGTCGGGGGAGGGGGGCTGTAAGCGTGTGGTCGGGGGAGGGGGGTGGTGAGCGTGCGGTAAGGGGAGGGGGGCGGTGAGCGTGTGGTCGGGGGAGGGGGGCTGTGAGCGTGTGGTCGGGGAGGGGGACTGTGAGTGTGTGGTCGGGGGAGGGGGCTGTGAGCGTGTGGTCGGGGGAGGGGGGCGGTGAGCGTGTGGTCGGGGGAGGGGGGCAGTGAGCGTGCAGTCGGGGGAGAGGGGCGGTGATTGTGTGGACGGGGGAGGGGGGTGGTGAGCGTGCGGTCGGGGGCGGTGAGCATGTGGATGGGAGGGTTGCGATCAGCGTGTGGGTGGGAGGATTGCGGTGAGCGAGCAGGCAGGCGGTGGGGGTCGGGAGAGGGCGGCCGGGGGAAGGAGAAGACCGCACCCGCCACCAGCAAGGTCTTCGGCTGCGCTCTCCCTGCACCCGCTCTCTCCCAGCTCCCCAGACCCCCTCTCCCCAGACCCCCTCTCCCTAGACCCCCTCTCCTCCCACCCCTGCTCTCTCTGGCCCGGATCTCCCCACCATCTGCCCATGTTACGCGATGATGTCATCTGCGCATGCACCAACCAGTCTTGGCACTGTGGAACGCAGCGGATGCGCAGAGGGTAGGGGGCAATCTGCGCATGTGTGCAGATTGGCGCAATCGGATGGCGTAAACTGCCGGCTGAATTGTCAGTAATCACTTTGTTTCACTTTCATACAAAACTGATCATTATTTCTCCATTAACACTCTGTACAAGTGCTTTGTCTTTCACTAAGGCTATTACTACACTCTTTGCCTTTTATTCCATGACTTCTTTGTCATTTAATCTCTCCTGTCCTCTGCCTTATCACAGGCCTTCCCTTTTGTTCTTCTTCCCTCCCTCCTCCCTTTCACTTGCTCAAAGCCTATTACATTTCTGATGAAAGGTCACTGACCTGAAACGTTAACTCTGTTTCTCTCTCCACAGATGCTGCCACACCTGCTGAGTATTTCCAGCCATCTCTGTTTTTGTTTCTTACTTGTGCCTTCCTTGTTCATTGACTGAACTATTTGCCAGAATCAGTTTTAAGAATTACCTTCACAGTTGTGAAAACTTGAAGCATCTTGAGATGTTTTATTTTGTTAAAGGCAGTAAAATGATACAAATTGTTGTTTTTGAATCACCCCAACAAACAAAAACAAAATTTTTACAATCGCATAGAGAGAATGAGGAATTGAAGGAAATTAGTATTCATAAGAAGGTTGTGTTGGAGAAATTAATGGGGCTGAAGATTCATAAATCCCCAGGACTTCATATTCTACAACCCAGAGTGTCAATGGAGATAGCTATGGAGATAGTGGATGCATTGGTGATCATCTTCCAAAACTATATAGATTCTGGAACAGTTCCTGCAGATTGGAAGGTCACAAATGTCACCCCACTATTTAAGAAGAGAAGGAGAGAGAAAACAGGGATTTACCGGCCTTACATCAGTAGTTGGGAAAATGCTAGAATCTATTCTAAAGGATGTGATAAATGGACACTTGGATAATAATGATCTGATTAGGCATAGGCAAATGGATTTATGAATAGGAAATCATATTTGACAAATCTGTTGGAGCTTTTTGAGGATGTTACGAACAGAATAGATCAAGGGGAGTCGGTGGACGTGGTACACTTGGATTTTCAGAAGGCTTTTGATCAAGTCCCCCACAGGAGGTTGGTTAGCAAAATTAAAGCACACGGGATAGGAGGGAATCTACTGGCATGGATTAAGGATCGGTTGACAGGCAGAAAGCGGAGAGAAGGAATAAACAAGTCATTCTCACGTTGGCAGGCTGTGACTAGTGGGGTACCGCAAGGATCAGTGCTTGGGCCCTAGCTATATATCAATATATATACACTATATATTAATGATTTGGATGTGGGGACCAAATGTAGCATTTCCAAGTTCACAGATGACACAAAACTAGGGAATATCTGTGACGAGCATGATGCTAAGTGGCTTGAAGGGGATTTGGACAGACTTAGTGAGTGGGCAAGAGTGTGGCAGATGGAATATAACGTGGAAAAATGTGAGGTTATCCACTTTGGGAGGAGTAGATATGCAGAGTATTTCTTAAATGGTACGAGATTAGAAAGTGTAAATGTACAAAGGGACCTGGGTGTCCTTGTCAATAAGTCACTGAAAGTTAACATGCAGGTGCAGCATTCAATTCGGAAGGCTAATGGTATGTTAGCCTTTACCGCAAGAGGATTTGAGTACAGGAGTAGTGAAGTCTTGCTTCAATTGTATAGAACCTTGGTTAGAACCTCGGGGAGGTGGTAGCTTGATGGTATTGTCAATGGACTAGTAATCCAAAGACCCAGAGTAGTGGGGACATGGGTTCAAATCCTACCACGGCAGAAGGTGGAATTTGAATTCAATTAATAAATCTGGAATTAAAAAGCAAGTCTAATGAAGGCCATGAAACCATTGTCGATTGCTGTAAAAACCCATCTGGTTCACTAATGCTCTGGAGAGAAGGAAATCTGCTGTCTTTACCTGGTCTGGCAATGTGGTTGACTCCTAAACACCCTCTTAAATGGCCTAGCTCAGTTGTATCTAACCACTACAAATTCAAGAAGGAATGAAACTGGACAGACTACCAGACATCGACCTAGGCATCAGAAACGGCATTGGCAAACCCAGCCCTGTCGACCCTACAAAGTCCTTCTTACTAACATCTGGGGGCATGTGTCAAAGTTGGGAGAGCTGTCCCACAGACTAGTCAAGCAACAGCCTGACATAGTCGTACTCACGGAATCATACCTTACAGAAATGTCCCAGACACTGCCATCACCATCCCCGGGTATGTCCTGTCCCACTGGCAGGACAGACCCAGCAGAGGTGGTAGCACAGTCGTATACAGTCGGGAGGGAGTTTCCCTGGGAGTCTTCAACATCAACTCTGTACTCCATGAAGTCTCATGTTATCAGGTCAAACATGGGCAAGGAAACCTCCTACTGATTACCACCTACCACCCTCCCTCAGCTGATGAATCAGTACTCCTCCATGTTGAACACCACTTGGAGGAAGCACTGAGGGTGACAAGGGTGCAGACTGCACTCTGGGTGGGGGACTTCAATGTTCATCACCAAGAGTGGCTCGGTAGCACCACTGCTGGTCGAGTCCCAAAGGACATAGCTGCTAGACTGGGTCAGTGGTGAGGGAAAAACATACTTCACCTTATCCTGACTAATCTGCCTGCCGCAGATGCATCTCTTCATAACAGTATTGGTAGGAGTGACCACTGCACAGTCCTTGTGGAGACGAAGTCCTGCCTTCACACTGGGCATACCCTCCATCATGTTGTGAGGCACTACCACTGTGCGAAATGGGATAGATTTCGAACAGATCTAGCAATGCAAAACTGGGCATCCATGAGGTGCTGTGGGCCATCAGCAGCAGCAGAATTATACTCAACCACAATCTGTAACCTCATGGCCCGGCATATCCCCCACTCTACCATTAACATCAATGAAGAGTGCAGGAGGGCATGCCAGGAGCAGCACCAGGCATACCTCAAAATGAGGTGTCAACCTGGTGAAGCTACAACCCAGGACTACTTGCGTGCCAAACTGCGTAAGCAGAATGCGATAGACAAAGCTAAGCGATCCCATAATCAACAGATCAGATCTAAATCCTGCCACATCCAGCTGTGAATGGTGGTAGACAATTAAACAACTAATTGGAGGAGGTGACTCCACTAGCATCCCCATCCTCAATGATGGATGAGCCCAGCACATCAGTGCAAAAGATAAAGCTGAAGCATTTGCAACAATCTTCAGCCAAAAGTGCCAAGTTGATGATCCATCTCGTCCTCCTCTAGAAATCCCCAGCATCACAGATGACAGTACTCGGTCAATTCGATTCACTCTGCGTGATATCAAGAAATGAATGAAGGCACTGGATACTGCAAAGGCAATGGGCCCTGGCAATAGCACTGAAGACCTGTGCTCTAGAACTTGCCGTGCCCCTAGCCAAACAAATCGCCCAGGTATGTCCTGTACACAAAGAGAAGGACAAGTCTAACCCAGCCAATTACTACCCCATAAGTCTACTCAGTCATCAGTAAAATGATGGAAGGTGTCGTCAACAGTGCTATCAAGCAGCACTTGCTTAGCAATAACCTGTCACTGATGTTCAGTTTGGGTTCCGCCAAGGCAACTCAGCTCCAGACCTCATTACAGCCTTGGTTCAAACATGGGCAAAAGAGCTGAACTCAAGAGGTGAGGTGAGAGTGACTGCCCTTGACATCAAGGCAGCATTTGACTGAGTATGGCATCAAGGAGCCCTAGCAAAATTGGAGTCAATGGGAATCGAAGAGAAAACTCTTCGCTGGCTGGAGTCATACCTAGCGCAAAAGAAGATGGTTGTGGTTGTTGGAGGTCAATCTCAGCTCCAGGACATCAGTGCAGGAGTTCCTCAGGGTAGTGTCCTAGGCCCAACCATCTTCAGCTGCTTCATCAATGACCTTCCTTCAATCATAAGGTCAGAAGTGGGGATGTTCACTGGTGATTGCACAATGTTCAGCATCATTCGCAACTCCTCAGTTACTGAAGCAGTCTGTGTAGAAATGCAGCAAGACTTGGACAATATCCAGGCTTGGGCTGTTAAGTGGCAAGTAACATTCGCGCCACACAAGTGCCAGGCAATGACTATCTCCAACAAGAGAGAATCTAACCATCTCCCCATGACATTCAATGGCATTACCACTATTAACATTCTGGGGGTTACCATTGACCAGAAACTGAACTGGAGTAGCCATATAAATACTGTGGCTGCAAGAGCAGGTCAGAGGCTAGGAATCCTGAGGCAAGCAACTCACCTCCTGTCTCCCCAAAGCCTGTCCACCATCTACAAGGCACAAGTCAGGAGTGTGATGGAATACTCTCCACTTGCCTGGATGGGTGCAGCTCCAACAACACTCAAGAAGCTCGACACCATCCTGGACAAAGCAGCCCACTTGATTGTCACCCCAGCCACAAACATTCTCTACCTTCACAACTGACACACAGTGGCAGCAGTGTGTACCATCTACAAGATGCACTGCAGCAACTCACCAAGGTTCCTTAGACATCACCTTCTAAACCTGCAGCCTCTACCAACTAGGACAAGGGCAGCAAATGCTTGGGAACACCACCACCTGCAAGTTCCCCTCCAAGTCACACACCATCCTGACTTGGAACTATATCGCTGTTCCTTCACTGTCACTGGGTCAAAATCCTGGAACTCCCTTCCTAACAGCACTGTGTGTGTACCTACACCACGTAGACTGCAGTGGTTCAAGAAGGCAGCTCCCCACCACCTTCTCAAGGGCAATTAGAGATGGGAAATAAATGCTGGCCCTAACCAGTGACGCCCACATCCCATGAATGAAAAAAAAACTTGGAGTACTGTATGCAGTTTTGGTCCCCTTGCCTTGGGAAGGATATTATTGCCATAGAGGGAGTGC
The DNA here is from genome assembly GCF_036365525.1 of Heterodontus francisci. Taxonomy (NCBI): domain Eukaryota; kingdom Metazoa; phylum Chordata; class Chondrichthyes; order Heterodontiformes; family Heterodontidae; genus Heterodontus; species Heterodontus francisci. The sequence continues at coordinate 20,633,389 of NC_090386.1, read as the reverse complement.
AACGAAGATTCACCAGACTTGTTCCCGGGATGGCAGGGCTGCCCTATGAAGAGAGATTGGGGAAACTGGGCCTGTATTCTCTAGAATTTCGAAGAATGAGAGGTGATCTCATTGAAACCTACAAAATAATTAAAGGGAATGACAGGGTACATGCAGCTAAGATGATTTCCCTGGTTGGGGAGTCTAGAACCTGGGGACACAATTTCAAAATAAGGGGGAAGCCACTTAGGACAGAGATGAGGAGAAATTTCTTTACTCAGAGGGTTGTGAATCTTTGGAATTCTCTACCCTAGAGGGCTGTGGAAGCTCAGTCATTGAGTATGTTTAAAGTACAGATTGACAGATTTCTAAATACCAATGACATAAGAGGATATGAGGATAGTGTGGGAAAAAGGCATTGAAGTGGATGATCAACCATGATCATATTGATTGGCGAGGCAGGCTCGATGGGCTGAATGGCCTACTCCTGCTCCTCTGTTCCAAAATTCCAATTAAACACATAGCATCAGAATTGGTTATAGCCCATTTTCTGCAACATTACCAGTGGGCCACAGACAGGACATGGCCAGGAGGTCTGAGCCTCAGCCTATATCGGCTCTCAGGCCCCATTGGAATACTTTCATATGATTGGCTGGAAGTGGTTGGAAATGTTCACTCTGACCAGTTTCATGGGTCATTGAGCTGCCCTGACGAAGGTAAGTGTTGAATTATTTTTGTGAGCATCGGAGAAGCTGGAATGCACCTCAGGGTTGACAAAAATAATGGGAAGCTCATGAACTCCTGTCCATTACTTATCTTGTGGGTGGCAGCTCGGGCCTGATCCTGAAGTCTCAATCCAGCAAGTTTCACTCAGTCACCTGTTTGGCACCCTGTAGGTCACCTACCAGGTTTGTATCAAAATTTCAGGGTCCTCTTCACCCTAGAGATTTGCAGTTGACCAGCGCACTCTGCAATTTAGAGCCCCAATGTCAAAATCACCACCCAAGCGTGGGACCTAGTGTGAATACTCGGTTACACAGCCTGGGAGCCTATTATGTCTCTCTTTGCTCATATTGTGCAGGGGCCAAAAATCCTACCTTTTGAGGTCCAGTTTGACTGCAAGCTTCTTCCCCTTCAGAGACACCTTTGCACTCAGCTTTGACTCCTGCAACAAGAAATTCAAATGACACGGGCTCTCTTGAAGTTGCCGCTCAGGGAGTGAGATGATGCAGTGTTTTATCAAGATTGGAAAGTTGTTACATAGTTTACATAATATACAGAGCATTGTACTCAGTGACACACAGTGGGCCAGAAACTACAACCTGATGTTAGTGAATGAATAATGAATGTGCTTTATTCCCTTGTACACTGTTCGAACATAGATACTAACATTTTATGTTGATTAGGACAGACGAGAAATGGGATATAAATCTGCTGAAATGAAACCAAAAAGTGCTGGAAATAGCAGGTCTGGCAGCATCTGCGGAGAGAGAAGCAGAGTTAACGTTTCAGAAAGAAAGATCTGATGAAGGGTCACTGACCTGAAACGTTAACTCTGCTTCTCTCTCCGCAGATGCTGCCAGACCTGCTGAGTAATTCCAGCATTTCTTGTTTTTATTTCAGATTTCCAGCATCTGCAGTATTTTGCTTTTATTATAAATCTGCTGTCTGTGTTGATCCACTAATATCACTTACATTCATTTCTAGTGCAGTGTGTTATTATACAACTAATATCATCAACAGTCTTTTCTCGTGCAGTGTGTTATCATACACTAGCTGAACAGCCCAGGCAGTGTGGGATCTCGAGCATGCTTGTTATATTGAGCTATGAGAAAGGAGCTACGTTTGATGGGGCCTGTACTATTAAGTTCACTGCAGAGATAGCTTTGGGATTGTGTCCAGTCAGGACTCTGTGCATAGAGTAATAATTAAATTGCTTACCATAGTTATACTGGACAGCATGACTGGTTTGGAGTTAGGCGGTAGGAGGATGACATCCATACGGGCCCTGACACTAACAGTGATCCCTGATGGTTTGATGGTGCAGCGAGGAGCAGATGTCACTTTCAACTCCAACAGCAGAGGAGCCTCCTTAGCTGATGATGTTGGGGTCTTGGTATCAGTGAAGGGGAAAATGACACAGTTAAAAATTTTGAAGACATTCCATATGACATATATTGTATCAAAATCCCCATATAGTTTTGGTCGCCCCTGTCTCAGCTCATCTGCTGCTGAACACCTCATGCCTCTGTTACCTCTAGACTTGGCTATTCCAATGCACTCCTGGCTGGTCTCCCACCTTTCACCCTCCATAAACTGGAGTTCATTCAAAACACTGCCACCATATCTTAACTTACTCCAGGTCACCCACCTCCCTGTGTTCGCTGACCAACAATGGCTTTGGTTAAGCAATGTCCTGATTTTAAAGTTCTTATTCTTCTTTACAAATGGAACAAGGCCATTTGTTTCATTACCTCTCCCCTCCTTATCTCTGTAAGTTCCGCTAACCCTCCAGGATATCAGCACTCCTCCAATTCTGGCCTCTTGAGCATCCCCAATTTTAATCGCTCCACATTTTGCTTAAATCGCTCCTTAATCTTCTCTGCTCTAAGGAAAACAATCCTAGCTTATCTAGTCTTTCCGTAGAATTGAAGTCCCTTATCTCTTGTACCATTGGTGGTCTTACCTTCAGTTGCTGAGGCCCTAAGCTCTGGAATTTCCTCCCTAAACCTCTCTACCTTTCCACCTCTCTCTTCTCCTTTAAGACACTCCTTAACTCCTACCTCTTTGACCAAGTCATCTGCCCTTATAGCCTCGGTGTCAAATTTTGTTTGCAAATGCTGTTGTAAAGTGCATAGGGATGTTTTACTACATTAAAAGGTGCTATATAGTTGTTTTTGCTGTTGTGTTAGGAGGGCTCCTGCAATGTAACCCTCCCCTTCCTTCCCCTCCCTTTACAGAGGAGTTGATTCCTCCTGGGGTTGGGCTCTGGGCACTGTCAGGTAACCCATTCACTACCAATTCTTCATGTGTGCATCTTGTTACTCTGTGGAAATCATTGAATCACAGAATCTTACAACAGAGAAGGAGGCCATTCAGCCGACTGTGAAAGAGATTTGTAATTAGTCCCACTCCCTTGCCCTTTCTCCATTGCTCTGCAAATTATTCCTTTTCAAGTATTTATCTAATTCCCTTCTGAAAGTTACTAGTGAATCTGCTTCCACTGCCCTTTCAGACAATGCATTTCGGATCACAACTCATTGCATAAAAAATATCCTTCTCATTCTGTCTTTGTTTTTTTCTGCCAATAACATAAATCTGTGTCCTCTGGTTATCGATCCTTCTGCCAGTGGAAATAATTTATCCTTATCTACTCTAGCAAAACCTTTGTTAATTTTGAACACCTCTATTACATTTTTCCTTAAACTTTTCTCAGCTCTAAGGAAAACAATCCCAGTTTATCTTGTCTCTCCACATAACTGACGTCCCTCATCCCTGGTATTGTTCCAGGAAATCTTTTCTGCATCCTCTCCAAGGCCTTGACACCCTTCTTAAAGTTTGGTGCCCAGAATTGGACACAAACTTAACATGTAATTCAATTGTATTATGATCACTTTCCCCAGATCTTTTACTTTTTTAATTCTTTCATGGGATGTGGGCTAGACCAGTATTTATTGCCCATCCCGAATTTCCCTTGAGAAGGTGGTGGTGAGCTGCCTTCTTGAACCGCTGCAGTCCATGTTGTGCAGGTTCACCCACCGTGCTGTAAGGAAGGGAGTTCCAGGTTTTTAACCCAGAGACCGTGAAAGAACAGCGATATAGTTCCAAGTCAGGATAGCATGAGGCTTTGAGGGGAACTTGCAGGTGATGGTGTTCCCAAACATCTGCTGCCCTTGTCCTTCCAAGTGGTAGAGGTCGTGGATTTGAAAGGTGCTGTCTAAGGAGCCTTGGCGAGTTCCTGCAGTGCATTTTGTAGATGGTACACATTGCTGCCACTGTGTGTCAGTGGTGGAGAGAGTGAATGTTGAAGGTGGTGGATGGGGTGCCATCAAGCGAGCTGCTTTGTCCTGGATGGTGCTGAGCTTCTTGAGTGTTGTTGGAGTTGCACCCATCCAGGCAAGTAGAGAGTATTCCATCACACGCCTGACTTGTGCCTTGTAGATGGTGGACAGGCTTTGGGGAGTCAGGAGGCGAGTTACGTGCCGTAAAATTCCCAGCCTCTGACCCACAGTATTTATATGGCTGATCCAGTTTAGTTTCTGGTCAGTGGTAACACACAGGATGCTGATAGTGGGGAATTCAGTGATGGTAATGCTATTGAATGTCAAGGAGAGATGGTTGGGTTGTCTCCTGTTGGAGATCATCATTGCCTGGCACTTGTGTGGCACGAATGTAACTTGCCACTTATCAGCCCAACATTTGAGATTATTAATTAACCCTACATCATTGCACAATACTAGATCTAAAATATCTTTATCCCGAGTTGGTTCCACAGGAAACTATCACAAAAGCATTCTACAAACTCATCTTCCAGGCCACCTTTGCCAATTTAATTGGTTCGGTCTATATGAAGATTAATATCCCCCACAATTAGTGCTTTGCCTTTGTTACAAGCTTCAATTATATCAAGCTTAATGCACTGTCCAACAGTACAACTAATGTTAGGGAGTTTATACACTAGTCCCACCAGTGCCTTCTGACCTTCGTTATTCTAATCTCCACCCATTCTGATTCTACTTCACGATATTCTGACCCAATGTCTACTGTCCTCATGTCAACCTTTAATATCAGGGCTATACCTCCTCCTTTTCCATTCTGTCTGTCTTTTTGAAATGTTGTGTATCCTGGAATATTTATTTCCCAACCTTGGTCACCTTGTAACCATGGCTGGGATTTAACGAGGTAGAAGCGGATGGCAATGGAGGAGGGGGGCTGTAAAGTTGCATGGGATGTCATCTCACCTCAGCCAAATTCTATGAGTGGCGGACAGCAAGACATGTGGCAACTCTGTTCGTGTTTTAATAATGAGCAATTGAGAGGCAGTTAAGTAAGTTATTAAGGCAATTGACCGTGATTTAATGGGGCCCATCCAGATTTACTGCTAAGCACACAGTGAATATAGGGCATTGAAGCCTCGGCAGTCTTTAAAGGGCAGCAACAAAGTGGCAGATGCTGTCATTGTTGCACTTGGTGACCGTGGAGTAATGCTTTTCCCGTTTTGCAGTGGAAAGGAGTTGGGCAGTCATTGATTTGGGTTTGAGGCCCCCTTGATGAGATTGTGCTTCTGACAGGGGGCCACTATAGAGAGGCTGGAGAGCTGGGTGGGTTGGAGCAGCGACTGGCAGGGTATGCAAGTTGGAGTGGCAGTGCTCAAGTGCCATGGGAATCATGCATTCCAGAGGAGGATCTTCCAGCAAGGTGGAGAACCTCAGAGGAAGGGAGATCCAGGCTCACGCATCAGAACAGCAGAGACCTCCTGGACAACGGCAGTGGCAGCCTCCTGATGAGCAAATAGCAGAAGGCCGCAGACGGGACCACAAGCAGCCACCAGCTCAGAGACAAAGGTACCCTGCAGCAAGGGTGTACAGACAGAGAAGAAGCTACCGCCAGATGTCTGAGAGATAGTGTCACCATAGACTGTACCTCTCATGAGAGGCTGTGGCAGCTCTCTGTGCCGTAATAGTGGAGAAGGAGAGCTCTGATTGCAGTGGTGGTCATCCAATGCCAGTGGCTGTCAAGGTCATTCCAGGGGCCCACTGGAGACATGTATGACATCACTGCAGTGAGGCGGTGACACATGCCCTCTTCAGGAGGCCCAGCTAGTACATTCATCATCAAACTGCTGCGGACAGTCAGGCTCAGAGAGCCAGAGGATTTGTCACCATGGGGGTGGGGGGGGGGCGGGGGGGTGGGTGGTGGCCGGGTTCCCCAGGTGTGAGGTGTGATCGACAGCATGCATGTGTCCATGAAGGCTCCCGCAGACCAGCCAGCGGCCTTCATTAACAGGATGGGATTTCATTCCCTCAATGTGCAACTTGTCTGTGACCACCATCAATGGATCCTGCAGGTGTGTGAGGTACCCCGAGAACAGCCACAACACTTGCATTCTCCAGCACTCCCAGGTGCCACAGCTTTTCACCAACGCACCCACCCCCTCACCACCATCATGCACCTTCAAGGATGGATATTTGCCAACAAGGGATAGCCACTGAAAAGATGGCTGCTGACACCCGTGAGGAACCCTATGACAGGGGCTGAGGAACACGACAATGTGAGCCATTCGGTGACTCGCGTCCTCATCAAGCAGACCATTGGTCTCCTCAAGAGGAAATTCAGGTGCCTGGATTGTTCCGGTGGGGCACTTCAGTATGCCCCAGCAAAGGTCTCCCGGATAGTGGTGGTTTGCTGCACTTTACACAACCTGGCACTGCAGAGGGGAGCGGCCTTGGCTGTTGAGGACTTAGTGAAGTGTGAGGAGTCCTCAGACGAGGAACAAGATGGGAAATCTGATGACCAGATGCAGCATCCTGAAGGACATGAGAGGCCATTGGAGGGCCCAATGACGCAGGCGCTAGGGAGACTCGGGAGGCTCTTATACTCACTTGTTTTGCCTGATCCTGACCACAGCAGTCAACCATTTGCATAAAGAACCACATTCCACGCACACTAATATCATTAACCTCTGTTCTTGCTCCTTGGCCACTAGTAACTGGTGCTTCTACAATGTGCAACACACAAGCCCTGGTAGCCCCCAGTCAGCCATTGGATTCACCCCTGCCACTCTGGCACTGACGGAGGGTCACAAACAATGGATGGAAACTTACATAAGCCAAATCCAACACTTATCACAAAAATCATCTCACACGAGCAATGAATCTTTAACTGTTCATTCATCTGTATGGCCCAAGTGTGTCTAGTACCTTTTCTTAATTCTTTTACAAGTGCTGCTACATGGAGCTTCCCCTTCACTGCCAGCTGCAATGGAGACAAGCTGCTGATCTTGTCGCCCCGTGGCCTGGGATGACCTTGGCAGTTATCCTCTGGCTGACTGAGGCCTGTGAGGCCTGGGCATGCTGTGGAGCTGCTGCACAGATGCAGGAGCCTCCTCTGTCATCACAGCAACTGGAGGTGCTAGTGTCACTGGCAGAGGGACTGAGGAGCCGATTTCCACTCCAGGCGCACCCTAACAGGCACACCTGCACCTCCCTGCTGACCTGAGAAGGACTAGGACCTGGTGAAGACTTCATGTACCTCATCTCTCTCTCACCTTGCCACTGCTGAACAGAGCTGATGGACAAGTCGATGCCATGCATTGACTGGCCTGCTGGATGTGGCTCTCCATCTCTTGATAGAGGAGACCACGCACCCAGACGAGAGGGAAATCGCAGCACTCATGGCCTGAATGGAGTCCTGCGCTGTCCGAGCCAGAGTATGCATACCCTCTGGAAGCTCCTCCAGATCTTCACGTACCTCATGCTGGACTTCCAGCATCTGCCGCCTCACAGATGATTCCACAGGCACGTCAACGGCCTGGGGCTCAGCATCATCCTGGCCTCCCACACTCCTCCGAGTGTCAGTGGCCTCAGCTGTCACTGCCTCCGACAGCTGGTCAGGTGCGTGTCTGGTGCTCACACCAGGTTATGACCCCGATTCTTCTTGAAAACGCATACCTGCTGAGGTGAAAGTATCTGCACTGGTGAAGGGTGCGGGGGAATGCAGTGACACTGTGTCCTCAGAGGTCCCCTGCACTTCCTTCGAGGTGGGCGACTGTCCTCCATAGGCAGCAACTCTGTGTTCTTGGGCTTGACCTGCAAGACAGAACAGAATGATTAGCACTTCTCACCTGTGCAGACAGGCGCCCACAGTTGCCTGCATCTTACATCAATGTCTGTACATTGGTGGATACATGAACACCATCCCTTGTGCTCTCCTGAGGTTTCCCTCTTGCTCGCTGATGAGGTGACTCACCCTCGTGAATGCACTCCGGCCTCACTGTCCGCAATGGAGTGGCTGCCTGGCGAACCTGCCAGCTGTAGAGCCTCCTCCTCCATGGCCGTCAGAATGGTGATCACTGGGAGTCTGCCACTGATCTGCATCCTCTCTTTGGTGTTCTGGGCCCTCTTCTCGTGTGGGAACACAGAAGAAAAATGTTAGTTGCCACACTAGAGCAAACACAATGCCTAATCGTCTTGCATGCTTGCTGCTGTGACAGGGGGAAGTGGCATGCATGTGCCATTAGAACTCTCTTGAGCCACTCTGCAAGAGTTGACAATGCAAGACTCACACCCCCAAACAGAACTGCAACCATTCCTTATGAAGGAGATGCTGCAGTCTCAGCCCAATGCCACCAACATGCTGGGCTCGTCTTCCCAACCATCTGCGCCCTCACACCTATCCTTTTGTTGTTCACCACGCCCCCCCCCCCACCCCAAAAAAGGGCATTGAGTGGGGTACTCACACTTGCGGTGCAGAGAAGGTTGTTGATGCGTATGCAGAACTACAGCCAGGTACTCCGAATGACCCTACAGGCGCTGACCTCCTCTGTGATCTTCGTCCAGGCTTGCTTAGTTCGGCGGGGAAGTGTCCTCCATCTGTCCCTGGGGTAGAGAACCTCTCGCCTTGTCTGAGTAGCCTGGAGGAGAACATGTAGGGAGATGGCACTGAACCATGGGGCCACCCGGGATCTTGCATCTGCCATGTGCCTACAACCGCGTGTCTCCTGCGCCTTTCTTTGGAGGATGATGGAGGGTCTCTGGCAGCTGGGTGCTGGACGATGGAGGGGTCTCTGGCATCTGGGTGTTGGATGACGGAGGGGTCTCTGGCAACTGGGTGCTGGATGATGGAGGGTCTCTGGCAACGGGGTGCTGGATGATGGAGGGTCTCTGGCAGCTGGGTGCTGGATGATGGAGGGTCTCTGGCAACTGGGTGCTGGATGATGGAGGGTCTCTGGCAACTGGGTGCTGGATGATGGAGGGGTCTCTGGCAACTGGGTGCTGGATGATGGAGGGTCTCTGGCAGCTGGGTACTGGATGATGGAGGGGTCTCTGGCAACTGGGTGCTGGATGATGGGGGGTCGGGCAGCTGGTTGCTGGATGATGGAGGGGTCTCTGGCAACTGGGTACTGGATGATGGAGGGTCTCTGGGAGCTGGGTGCTGGATGATGAGGGGTCTCTGGGAGCTGGATGCTGGATGATGGAGGGGTCTCTGGCAGCTGGAATCCTGGATGATGGAGGGTCTCTGCCACGTTGCTGCTGGATGATGGAGGGTGTCTGGCAACTGCGTGCTGGATGATGGAGGGGTCTCTGGCACGTGGCTGCTGGATGATGGAGGGTCTCTGGCAGCTGGGTGCTGGATGATGGAGGGTCTCTGGCAGCTGGAATTCTGGATGCTGGAGGGTCTCTGGCAGCTGGAATTCTGGATGATGGAGGGTCTCTGGCAGCTGGGTGCTGGATGATGGAGGGTCTCTGGCAGCTGGAATTCTGGATGCGGGAGGGTCTCTGGCAGCTGGAATTCTGGATGATGGAGGGTCTCTGGCAGCTGAGTGCTGGATGATGGAGGGTCTCTGGCAGCTGGTTGCTGGGTGATGGTAGGGTCTCTGGCAACTGGGTGCTGGATGATGGAGGGATCTCTGGCAGATGGATGCTGAATGATGGAGGGTCTCTGGCAGATGGGTGCTGGATGATGAAGGGTCTCTGGCAGCTGGGTGCTGGATGATGGAAGGGTCTCTAGCAACTGGGTGCTGGATGATGGAGGGATCTCTGGCAGCTGAGTGCTGGATGATGGAGGGGTCTCTGGAAACTGGGTGCTGGATGATGGAGGGGTCTCTGGCAGATGGGTGCTGAATGATGGAGGGTCTCTGGCAGCTGAGTGCTGGATGATGGAGGGGTCTTGGGCGACTGGGTGCTGGATGATGGAGGGGTCTCTGGCAGCTGGATGCTGGATGATGGAGGGTCTCTGGCAGCTGGATGCTGGATGATGGAGGGGTCTCTGGCAGCTGGATGCTGGATGATGGAGGGGTCTCTGGCAGCTGGATGCTGGATGATGGAGGGTCTCTGGCAGCTGAGTGCTGGATGATGGAGGGTCTCTGGCAGCTGGATGCTAGATGATGGAGGGTCTCTGGCAGCTGGATGCTGGATGATGGAGGGGTCTCTGGCAGCTGGATGCTGGATGATGGAGGGGTCTCTGGCAGCTGGATGCTGGATGATGGAGGGTCTCTGGCAGCTGAGTGCTGGATGATGGAGGGGGCTCTGGCATCTGGGTGCTGGATGATGGAGATGTCTCTGGCAGCTGGGTGCTGAATGATGGAGGGTCTCTGGCAGCTGGGTGCTGGATGATGGAGGGTCTCTGGCAGCTGGATTCTGAATGATGGAGGGTCTCTGGCAGCTGGATGCTGGATGATGGAGATGTCTCTGGCAGCTGGGTGCTTGCGGACCTGAGTCCTTTGACAGCGCTTTCTGGGATGACAGCTGCAAGAACGGACATCTGCATCATAGCTTGGGTGCTGACGGCCTTTTAAACATGGCGCCATCAACTCCTTCCATGTCAGCCTCGGACTGAAAACTACTATCATGCACTGGGTGGCCGGTCACCCAGCCTGCTGGCCATTAATTGACCAGCCAGCGTAAAGGTACTGTGAGAATGGGAGTCGGAGTGGGAGAGCCTTTGCTACTCGCTTCCACTTCAACCTTTGCTTTCCCACCGGATCCTATTAAATCCCAGCCCATGTCTCTATAATGGCAATTAGATCAAAACCATTTATCTCGATTTGTGACACTTTTTAATCTATCTTATTATGAATGCCTTGCGCATTCAGATAAAGAGACTTTAATTTTTTTTATTGTTGTTCTTTGCATGGATGCACTACTACTGTTAAACTCTCTGTTCCAATTTGTCTCACTCTGTTAGTCTTTATTCAAATTGGTACACCTTCTATTGTCTCGACTTTTCTCTTCAGATTTCTAGATTTTCCTTTGCCTGATCCCTCCCCCCACTTTTAGTTTTTTTTGTCTCTTTGCTTGTCCCATTTCTAATCCCTTTGGTATTGCACCATGAAAACTTTTGTCATTTAATTTCTCCTCTCCTCTGCCCTATCACAGACATCCCCTTTGGTTCTTCTTCTCCCCTCCCCATCCTTTCACTAGTTCAAAACTTGGACACCAGCTGAGTCCTTCCAGCATTTTCTGCTTTTAGTCAAACACTAATTGCCTTTAACAAATCCATGTTGCCCGTTATTTATTAACCCATGATCTTCCATGTGACAATTAATTTTGACCCAGATTATGGTCTCAAAGTTTCCCCACCATCAGCTGACTGGCCTGTATTTACTGGGTTTATCTCTCTCCCCTTTTTTAAACAGAGGTGTAACATTCGAAATCATCCAGCCCACTGGCATGACCCCCATACCTATGGAGGATTGTAAGATTGTGACCAGAGCCTCCACTATTTCCACCCTTACTTCCCTCAATAACGTTAGGATGCAACCCATCTGGACAGGGTGACTTTTCTACATTGACCACGGCCAACTTTTGAAGTACCTCCTTTTATATTTTTATCCTGTTCAATTCCTCTAGGTCCTCCTCCTTTACTGTGATATTGGTAGAATCCTCTTCTTGCATTTATATAGCACCTTTCATAACCACTGGATGTCCCAAAGCGCTTTACAGCCAATGAAATACTTTTGAAGCATGGTCACTGGTGTAATGTAGGAAACGTGGCAGCCAATTGCACACAGAAAGATCCCACAAACAACAATGTGATAATGACCAGATCATCTGTTTTGGTGATGTTGATTGAGGAATAAATATTGGGGGATAACTCACTGCTCTTCTTCAAAATAATACCAAGGGATCTTTTACATTCACTTGACAGGGCAGACAGGGCCTCATTTTAACATCACATCCAAAAGACTGTGCCTCTAACAGTGCAGCATTCCCTTGGTACTGCACTGGAGGCTCAGCTTAGGTTTAGGTGCTTAAGTCGTTGAGTGGGATTTGAACCCACAAACGTCTGATTCAGAGGATTAGTACCTCAGCCATGTCTTCTGCCTCCACAAGAAGATTTTTTATTGGTCCTACCCTTCCTTTGACTACCGTTTTACTATTTATATGTTTATAAAGAGTTTAGTGCTCCCTTTTATATTACACACTAACCTTTGCTCATATTCTCCTTTTAGTTCCTTTTTCAGTTCTCTGCACTTGTCGTGTTGACTTTCTTTTTCTGTTGAATTATGAACCCAGCATTCATCATAAGCTTCCTTCTTCTGTTTCATTTAATTCACTATATATTTAGTCATCCAGGCAGCTTTGGATGACTTTCCTTTCCGCATTGTGGGAATGTGTCTAGACTGTACCTGAACTGTAACCTCTTTGTTGATTTATTGTTTTATTGCCAATCTGTAATTGCAATGCAACTGGTTCAGTAGCAATTAAGCTCACTGAAGTTAGCCATTCTCCAGTTGAGCATCTTCACCTTTCACTGTACCTTGTCCTTTTCCATAACTTTCTAACCCTGATGATATTGTGATCACTGATCTCCAATTGCACCCCCACCAAAACATGCTCCGCTTTCCTCAGTTCATTCCCCAGAACTAGATCATGCACTGCTTCCTTCCTCATTGGACTGGAAACACACTGATCAGGAAAGTTCCCTTGTACACATTTCAGTAACTCCCTCACTCTTTGTCCTTTACACTGTTACTATCCCAGGCCCCAGATGATATTCGGATAATTGAAGTCTCCCATGAGCACTATTCTATGGTTTTTACATCTTCCCACAATTTACCTGTAGATTTGCTCCTCTACTCCTTCCTACTATTTGCAGGACTATAGTATACAGGGATCAGGCTGGGAGACGTCGCCTACCTGCCCCCACTGTTATTTTACCACCAGCAGGGGAGGTGGGAAATGGCCCACCGGCCCCAGGTCAATTGAGTGGCTAATTAATTGCCACTTAAAAGCTTCCTCTCCCTGCCGCCATTGGTGTCATACCAGCGGTGGGCGGGCACTTCAGCACCAGAGGAGGCCATCCAATAATACTTGGCAGCCTCCTTGTGGGCTGGGGAGGGGAGCCCCCCTGATCAGACACCCTGAGCCCCATGGAGGGCCCCGCCCCACCAGCATGGGCCACCCCCGTTAGACCTACGGTGAAGCCTGAACCCCACTTACCTTTTTGAAGGGCGATGTCCATCATCCTTTGCTAACTGGGTGCAGTCCCAGCAGTGGTCACAACTGCCAGTGGTGCTGCTGGGACTGAGGAGCTGCTGTTGGACCTCTGATTGGTTGGCAGCTCTTGGAGGCGGGACTTCCTGCCTCAAAGTGGTGGATGTCCCAACTAAGGACAATTCAGGGTGTGGGCCATGTAAAATTATAGCATGGCTTTCAGGCCCACAGAGGCGGGCTGTCCAACTTTTAGCCGATGGGCGGGGTCACCGCCTCAATGTAAAATTCCGGCCAGAATCTTTGATCAATACTATCACTCCCCTCTGCTTCTTTCTTTCCCTAATTTTTCCTGCACACATTCTAGTCAGGAATGTTAAGTTCCCATTCCTGCCCTTGTTTGATTTTTGTGACAAGAACCGAAGACCTGTCTCACAGTCCCGTGATGCAGTTTGTGCTTGCAGTTCACCAACTTTATTTACAATTCTCCATGCATTTATGCACAGGCGCTCCAAATGCATCCCAGTGTGCCTCACATTTACCACGCTGTCTGATTCCTCCTATTTCTGGAATACTTATTATTCCAACACTGTTTACCTTTCCCAGTCCTCTGTACACCTTATTAGCTCCTCTCTGGTGCTTCTTCCTGGGTCACCCCCACCCCCTCCCACCACCCTGTCAAATTAGCTTAAACCCTTCCTCAAGGCATAGTTAATGTCCCTTCAAAGACATTGGTCCCAATCCTCTCCAGGTACAACCCGGACAGGTCTCTGCCGCCCCAGTACTGGTTCCAATGCCGCAGGATTCCAATGGCCTCCCTCCTGCACCATTTCTTCAGCCATGTAATAACTTGCTTTATCTTTCCTTTCCTATCTTACTAGCATGTAATACTGTGAGTAATTTAGAGATTACCATCTTTGAGGTCCTGCTCTTTCATCTCCTCCTTATCTCCTGAAACACCATCTGTAGGATCTCAACTCATCTTTCCTATGTCATTGGTTCTAATTTGGGACTAAACAGGAGTGATGAAAGATTGAGAGTAGGGGTGACAGCAGAGATCATAGGGTGGACCAAAGGAGAGGGATGAAAGTGGCGGACGAAATAGAGATAGATAGATAGATAGATAGATAGATAGATAGATAGATAGATAGAGTGACGCAGAGTATGTGTGGGTTCAGAGCTGACAGACAGCGTTCTAAAGAAAATCAAGTGTGACATCACTGGGAAGCAGGCAAGTGATTGGTTGGTGAGTATTTTTTTCTCTTTTTTTACTTCTTTTTTCTCTTGAAACTTGGGTATTTATTAGTAATAGCAAGGCTTATTCATAGCAGCAAGGTTCATTATCTATTAGATTGAGAAATGGCAGGGCTGCTCTGACCTCCTGTGCAATGTGGGGACTCCAGGACACTTCCCATCTCCTGGATAACCATATGTGCAGGAAATGATGTCAGTTAGGGCGGCACAGTAGCGCAGTGGTTAGCACCGCAGCCTCACAGCTCCAGCGACCCGGGTTCAATTCTGGGTACTGCCTGTGTGGAGTTTGCAAGTTCTCCCTGTGTCTGCGTGGGTTTCCTCCGGGTGCTCCGATTTCCTCCCACAAGCCAAAAGACTTGCAGGTTGATAGGTAAATTGGCCATTATAAATTGCCACTAGTAGAGGTAGGTGGTAGGGAAATATAGGGACATGTGGGGATGTGGTAGGAATATGGGATTAGTGTAGGATTAGTATAAATGGGTGGTTGATGGTCGGCACAGACTCGGTGGGCCGAAGGGCCTGTTTCAGTGCTGTATCTCTAAACTAAACTAAAGTTGCAGTAGCTCGAGCTCTGGGTTTCAGAACTTGCACAACAGCTGGCATCACTGCGGTGCATCCGTGGGGTTGAGAGCTTCGTGGATAGCATATTTACAGATGTGATCATTCTGCAGCTTAAGAGTATACAGGGAGAGAGGGAATGGGCATCCACCAGGCAGCCAAGAAGAAACAAGTAGGTAGTGCAGGAGTCCCATGAGTGCATCTCACTGTCCAACCAGTATTCACTTCTGAATACTGAGAAAAGTGATGGATCATCTGGCGGGTGCAACCAGAGACAAAGCCATGGCACCGCAGTTGGTTCAGCTCCACAGGGGAGCACAAAGAACACTAGAAGAGCAATAGTGATAGGAGATTTGATAATTAAGGGAATAGACAGATGTTTCTGAGGTCACAGACATGAAACAGAATGGTGTGCTGCCTCACTGTTGCCTGGGTCAAGGATGTTACTGAACGGCTGCAGAGCACCCTGAGGGGGAGGGTACACAGCTAGCGGTTGTGGTTCATATTGGTACCAATGGCATAGGTAGACAGACTGATGTGGTCCTGCAATCAGAACTTAGGGAGCTTGGTAAGAAATGAGCAAGGAGGACCTCAAAAGTCGTAATCTCCAGATTACTCCCAGTACCACACACAAGTGAGTATAGAAATAGGATAGTGCAGATGAATGCATGGCTGGGGAGATGGTGAAGGGTGGGGGGAGTGGTGGGATTTAGATTTCTGGGACTTTGGGACCAGTTCTGAGGGAGATAGGATCTGTACAGGCAGGACAGGTTGCACCTCAACAGAGCTGGGACAGATTTCCTTGCAGGGTGATTTGCTCGTGCTATTGGGAGGGTTTAAACTAACTTGGCAGAGGCATGGGGACCAGGAGATAATACGAGGTTCACAGAATACTGGGAGAGACAGATTGCACTAGAGTAGGAAATAGTAAAGTATTAAGTGGGGTCAGAGTAAGAGGGAAAGTAATAAAGTCTGAATCAGGGTTACTGTGCAGGTATGTGAATGTGTGGAGTGTGGTAAATAAGATTAGTGAGCTGCAGGCACAGATAGCCATGTGGAAGTATGATGTTTTGGCAATAACGGAGACCTGGCTCAGAGGATTGCATACTAAATATTCCTGGATACAAGGTGTTTAGGAAATACAGCAAGGGAAGGAAAGGGGGAGGGGTGGCAGTTTTGATCAAGGTGACATTGCAGTGCTAGAGAGAGAGGAAGTGCCAAAGGGGTCAAGGACAGAAGGTATTTGGCTAGAGCTGAGGAAAAAAAAGGTGCAATTACATTACTTGGTGTAGTCTATAGGCCACCAACTAGTGGGAAAGATGTAGAGAAACAAATTTGCAGGGAAATTAGAGAGGTGCACAAGAATTATAGAGTGGCTTTTATGGGGGACTTTAATTATCCAAATATAGACTTGGATAGCAATAGTGTAAAGGGCAGTGAGGGGCAAGAGTTCCTAGAGTGTGTTCAGGAGAATTTTCTACAGCGATATGTTTCCAGTCCGATGAGAAAGGAAGTATTGCTGGATTTGGTTCTGATTCTGGA
The DNA here is from genome assembly GCF_036365525.1 of Heterodontus francisci. Taxonomy (NCBI): domain Eukaryota; kingdom Metazoa; phylum Chordata; class Chondrichthyes; order Heterodontiformes; family Heterodontidae; genus Heterodontus; species Heterodontus francisci. The sequence goes on along the minus strand of NC_090386.1, from coordinate 20,616,902 downwards.
AATGAGGTTGGGTCAAGTGGATCAAGTGTCAGTAGGGGAACATTGAGGGGTCAGTGATCATTGTAACATAAGGTTTATGTTGGCTAGAGAAAAGGACAAGGAACAATCCAGAGTATGAATAATTAACTGGAGAAAGCCAACTTATGAGGTAAGAATGGATCTGACCCAGATAAACTGGAATCAAAGAATGGCAGGCAAAATGGTAACTGAACAATAGGCCTTTAAAGAAGAGATAGTTTGGACACAGTTAAGGTATATTCCCATGAAGGGGAAAAGTAGCACAAACAAATCCAGAGCTCCCTGGATGACGAGAGAGATAGCGATTAAGATGAAGAAGAAAAAGTGTGCTTTTGACAGATCTCAGGTGGATTATACAAATGATAACCAGGCTGAATATAGAAGGTTTAAAGGGGAAGTGAAAAAGCAAATAAGAGAAGCAAAGAGAGAGTCTGAAAAGAGACTGGCAGCTAACATTAAAGGGAACCCCAAAGTCTTCTATAGGCATATAAATAGTAAAAGGAGGAGTGGGGCTGATTCGCGATCAAAAAGGGGATTTTGCATAGAGGCAGGTGGCATGGCTGAGGTATTAAATCAATACTTTACATCTGTCTTTACCAAGGAAGAAGATGCTGCACAGGTCATGGTGAAAGAGGAAGTAATTCAGACATTTAAAGAATTTAAAATTGATAAGGAGGATGTATTAGATAGGCTGTCTGTACTTAAAGTGGATAAAGCACCAGGACCAGATGAGATGCATCCAAGGATACTGAGGGAAGTGAGAGTGGAAATTGCAGAGGCACTGGCCATAATTTTCCAATCTTCCTTCGATTCAGCGGTGGTGCCAGAAGACTGGAGAGTTGCAAATGTTACACCCTTGTTCAAAAAAGGGTGTAAAAATAAGCCCAGCAACTACAGTCCAGTCTGCTTAACCTTGGTGGTGGGGAAGCTTCTAGAACCGATAATTTGGGACAAAGTTAATAATCACTTGGACAAATGTGGGTTAATTAGGGAAAGCCAGCACAGATTTGTGAAGGACAAATCATGTTTAACTAACTTGCTGGAGTTTTTGATGAGGTTAACAGAGAAGGTTGATCAGGGTTATGCTGTTGATGTGGTGTACATGGACTTCCAAAAAGCATTTGATAAAGTGCCACACAACAGACCTGTGAGCAAAGTTATAGCTCATGGAATAAAAGAGATGGTAGCAACATGGATACTAAATTGGCTGAATGACAGGAAACAGAGAGTAGTGGTTAATGGATGTTTTTCGGACTGGAGGAAGGTTTTAGTGGAATAAAAACAAGAAATGCTGGAAATACTCAGCAGGTCTGGCAGCATCTGTGGAGAGAGAAGTAGCGTTAATATTTCAGGTCAGTGACCCTTCATCAGAACTTCTCTCTCCACAGATGCTGCCAGACCTGCTGAGTATTTCCAGCACTTCTTGTTTTTATTTCAGATTTCCAGCATCTGCAGTATTTTGCTTTTATTAAGGTTTTAGTGGAGTTCCCTAAGGGTCAGTGTTAGGACATTTGCTCTTCCTGATATATATTAATGACGTAGAACTCGGTGTACAGGGCACAATTTCAAAATTTGCAGATGATACAAAACTTGGAAACATTGTGAACTGTGATGAGGATAGTGTAGAACATCAAAAGGACATAGGCAAGATAGTGGAATGGGTAGACAAGTGGCAGATGAAATTTAATGCATAGGAGTGTAAAGTGATTCATTTTGGTAGGAAGAAAATGGCGAGACCATATAAAATAAAGGGTACTGTTCTAAAAGGGGTGCAGGAGCAGAGGGACCTGGGTGTATATGTGTATAAATTATTGAAGGTGGCAGGAGAGGTTGAGAGAGCGATTAATAGAGCATACAGTATCCTAGGCTTCATTAATAAGGGCATAGAGTACAAAAGCAAGGAAGTTATGTTAAATTTGTATAGAGCACCAGTGCAGCCTCAACTGGAGTATTGTGTGCAGTTCTGGGAGCCACACTTCAGGAAAGGTGTGAAGGCATTAGAGAAGGTGCAGAAAAGATTGACGAGGATGGTTCCAGGTATGAGGAACTTCAGATACGTGGATAGATTGGAGAAGTTGGGACTGTTTTCCTTGAAGAGAAGAGAAGATTAAGAGGTGATTTGCTAGAGGTGTTCAAAATCATGAGGGGTCTGGACAGAGTAGATAGGGAAAAACTGTTCCAATTGGTGGAAAGATCAAGAATAAGAAGACACAGATTTAAAGTAATTGATAAGAGAAGCAATGGCGACATTTGGAAAATTCCAAACCAGCGAGTGGTTAGGATCTGGAATGCACTGCCTGAGAGTATGGTGGAGGCAGGTTCAATCAAGGCATTCAAGAGGGAATAGGATTATTATCTGAAAAGGAAGAAAGTGCAAGACTGCAGGGAGAAGGCAGGAGAGTGACACTATTGCTGAATGTCTGTTTCGGAGAGCTAGCACAGACAGGACAGACCGAATCACGTCCTTCTGTGCTGTAACAATTCTGTGATTCTGGGCGATCAAAGGCTGAGGTCAAAGTGTAGATCTAAAAGGGGAAGTAAAAGTGTGAGACAAAAGAGTGGTACCCACAGCTGTACAAATCTAGTTTGAATTATTTTACGCTCCCTCCTTCAGTATCACCAGCTCTAATACAATTACCTGTCTCAGATGGTTCTGATCTGGGCACATCCTTGAAAAATACTATAACTGCTCTGGGCACTGAGCTACTGCCACCATCCTAATGCCAGTCCTGAATGCTGATGCCACCATTGCCTGGGTACTTATACCTTGTGGCAGATATTGGAACAGCTCTGGGCCATTCCATTGGGCACTGAGTTCATATCAGATTTCACTTTGTGCTGTTTGTGACTGTTTAACGGAGTAATAATTTTATACCCTCTCCCAGCGCCCTGGGACCTGTAGTCTAAACAACATCATCAAGGCGACTGCTATGGAGAGAGAAGCAAAAACAGCCCTTGTCACGATGAAGATCACAGTCAGGAGGAGAGAGAAAGAGAGAGAGGCAATAAAAGTCAAAGTCACCATACGTTATTTACCAGCAGAATGATTGCTCCAAAGAAGGAAGTCCTCAGTAAATAAGAAAGATCCACTGGCATCTGTAAACAAATTAGAGACATGGAAGTTAATTGTGGTCAGCAAAATGCTTTGTAAGATATGAGGTTGTATGATTAGGAGCCGTACCTTGTTCTCAGGGATCTCTGTATTCAGTATTCCAGCTTTATAATAAGAGTACATGGCAGAATCAAAGAAGTACTCGGACACAGAGATGTATACCATTCGCTGTTTGCCCCTCACGTGAGGGATGATTGCAGTGTTCAGCAGAGTATCATTCTCATTACTGAGAGCATAGAACATCCCCTGAAACAGAGCACAATGCCCAAGAGGAAAGAGGTTAGCAGTGCAGAGTATGCTCAGAATCCAGGACATTCAATCACAACAAACATCAGGAGTGAAACCAGATCAAAACCCACCAACATCAGGAGTGAAACCAGATTGAAACCCACCAACATCAGGAGTGAAAGCAGGTCCAAACCTACCAACATCAGGAGTTAAACCAGATCACAACCCACCAACATCAGGAGTGAAACCACATCAAAACTGACAAACATCAGGAGTGAAACCAGAACAAAATTCACCATCAGGAGTGAAACCAGATTAAAACCAACAAACATCAGGAGTGAAACCAGATCAAAACCGACAAACATTAGGAGTGAAACCAGATTAAAATTCACCAACATCAAGAGCGAAACTCACTCTTGTTATGGCTATTGTGTTATCTGCATTATAACAGTGACTATAGTTATAAAGTACTTCATTCACTGTGAGCTATTTTGGACCTTTATGAGGATGTGAATGGTGTTACGTGTTACATTAATATTTCCCAGTGCAAAACCAGAGGGGAGAGGATATTGTAAAGAAACAGAGTTGACATGTGTGAAATGGTTTAAGTGGTGCACATGCCAACTGATGAGGCTGGCACTTGCCCACAGCAGAAGTAAGTCTGTTCACACCAAATTAGCATGCGGGTACATCAAGTAGTTAGGAAAGCAAATGGCATGTTGGCCTTTATTGTAAGGGGATTGGAGTACAGGAATAAGGAAGTCCCGCTACAATTGTCTCCACATTTAAGAATGGATATACTTGCACTGGAGGTGGTACAGCGAAGGTTCACTAGATTGGTCCCTGGGATGAGGGGGTTGTCCTATAATGAGAGGCTGAGTAAATTGGGTCTTTATTCTCTGGAGTTTAGAAGAATGAGAGGTGATCTCATTGAAACATACAATATTCTGAAGGGGCTGGATAGGGTAGACACTGAGAGATTATTTCCACTGGTCGGGGAATCTAAAACACAGGGGCACAGTCTCAGGATAAGGGGCCGATTATTTAGGACTGAGATGAGGAGAAATTACATCACTCAAAGGGTTGTGAATCTTTGGAATTGTCTATCCCACAGGATCGTGGATGTTCCATTATTGAATAAATTTAAGACTGAGAGTGATAGATTTTTGGCATCTCGGGAATCAAGGGATATCGGGAGGGGCAGGAAAGTGGAGTTGAAGCAGAATATCAGTCATGATCGTATTGAACGGTGGAGGAGGCTCACAGGGCTGAATGGTCTACTCCTGCTCCTAGTTCTTACCCCCAAAGCAATAAGAGGCAACCAGATATTGTGAGGCTACAGTCAGTCACACATAGGGCAGAGTGGGATGGTATCTTACATGGTCATTGTTCTGCTACCAGCCCACAAATCAACAGATTGATTGAATTCCGTTCCACAACTTGCAATGCTGGGATTTGAACTCACAACCTCTAGCTTGCTAGGCCAGTAGTACAGATCACTTGTTCATTTATCAAGCTATCTGGCTAGAGCCCCTGGATCTGGATTGTCTGTTTTGAAGCCCAGGGGAGGGTTAGCACTGTTCCATTACACATAAAAATGTAAACAAGCACCAATACCTATGGGCCATGACCACGTCGGGGTTTTGAACAGGTGGAACATGCTTCAATCACCCTCCATATGAACAGACTACCTCAATTTGGCAGACTGGCTCATTAGTAAGGCCTAGTTGAGGGGGAGAGATTGGGGGCCTGGGAAGGAAATGCGACAGGAAAATGGGGCAGGCGGGCAGGTGGTCCCCTTTCCTCCTGAGCATCACGGCCAGAATTATGGTCACCAGTCTGGAAAAGCTCTGGGACTCTCACCTAATAGTTTTTTGTCCCTTCCTCTTCCCTGTGACAGATGGGAAACGAATGTTCCTGGGTGGCAGGGTGACAGGTATTAATGTCATATAGAAGTGTCTGGAAGCTGCCAGCTATAAATAGGCCTTACCTTGAATTCCATGTCCATCCAGCTAGACTTAACGTCTGGGTCATTGAGAAGTGAGTAATCGATTCCTATGTATTGGTCCACTGGTGTTCGCACTGAATAGGGAAAGCAAGAAAGTGTGAATTCGAGGAGACCCCTTATCACCATTACCATCGGTGTGCAATCTGATACATTGAAATGACAGGATTGACACTGCAGATTCAGACTCTGTTACACTAATGCTCCTGTAGCTTGGATTCCCAGAGATCAGTACCTATCAGCTGAGTTTAACTTCTGAATCTGACTCACTCGTGTGAATTGGACATCTCCCTGTCTGTGCTGAATTAGTGAATTAGACGATCAGCCATGATCATTTTTGAATGGCGGAGCAGGCCCGAAGGGCCGAATGGCCTACTCCTGCCCCTATTTTTTTTCTATGTGCTCAACGCTCTCCCATAACTTCCTATCATGGATGAGTTAGATGAAGAACCTTCATCACTGGAGCTCAAGAAGGCCATAGACCGCCAAGTGAACAGAAGGGCACCGGGAAAGGATAGAATCCCAGTCAAACTGCTCAAGCACTAATAGTCCTGTCTGTAGCCACACCTTTATGACCATCTCCTTCTTTACTGGAAAGTGGGCTCTGTTCCTCAGAAGATGCGCGATGCCAAGATCATCACAATATACAAAAACAAATGTGACAGAGGAGACTGTAACAACTTTAGAGGCATCTCACTCCCTAGCGTCATGGGGAAGGCCTTTGCTAGGGTCATACTTAAAAGTCTTTCAGCCCCCACTCCGTTTGGTATCTTCTCCTCGCTCCTGACCTGCACCTTCACGGCAGATATGGAAGGAGTCCACTTGCACACTAGGTAAGACGGCAAGTTCTACAATCTATCAAGACTGAAAATGAAGACAAAAACATTGTGTCCTGAGCTGAGAGCCCCTCGACACTGATGATACTGCACTAGTCGCTCACACGGAAACTCAGCCACAAAGACTCATGGACTGTCTCTCCTGTGCCTGTAACTTGTTATCCTTGACCATAGGCATCAAGAAAACCCTTGATGCAGAGCTCGTTATAAGCATTGGGAAAGCAGCTACCACATTTGGCCGACTTGTGAAACGTGCATGGGATAACACCAAAGGGACCTTAAGGACCAAGCTGATGGTTTATAAGGCCTGTGTTCTCAGAACCTTGCTGTATGGCTGCGAAACATGGGTTTCTTGCAGCTATCAGTGACACGACTGAGGCGGAAGGCGTGCACTGTCTTTTCCAGTTCCGCTTCTCCACAGGTCACAACATATATTTAAATGTTTTCCCGGTTAACAGTACAACCAATAATACACTCCATTTTTTATCCCGCAATAAAATACACCAACCAGGTTTCTTTAATAAACAACAAAATTATCCGTTTATTATAAAGCAAGACTTAACCAGTAAGGAAGCAAAGCATTAACACACAGATTGAAAGATGAAAGTTCCCTTTTTAAAAATCCCCCAATTATACTCACACACACATAATAATACAGAAATTCACTCTGCAGAGAATGTTTGCTCTCCCACACTGGACCTTTGCAGGATTTCTTCAGAAATGTCGAGAAGGAGGTGAGCTGGGTCGTTTATTTTTCCTTGGCAGGAAAACACAAATTGTCTTCAAGCAGTTCACCACAACTAAAACAATTGTCCAAAACCCAAACAGAGAGTCAACCTCCTGACCTCCATAAACCTTGATGTGCAGCTTCTCTGTAACCATTTCCCCCCAGGTCACCAAGGTTTCTGTTGTTTACTGAACCCAAAGCTTCTAGCACAGGTGGGTTTTTCATACAACATCTCAAATGTCCTTTCGTTGAATTTGGTAAAAAAAGAACACATCCATGGAATCTTTTCAGTTTTACTCAAGTCCTCAAAAAAATAGAATATTAAAAAAAAGGAAACACTTTCATAACACCAGGAAAAGCAGCTCAATAATTTCCATCTTCAATGCGGACACGGGGACTGCTGGGTAAGTGAACTTATATATTCGGGCAGTGGCTAAACCCGAAACACCCATCCTCCTCCTCTAACCAAAAGAAAAAGGACTCTTGTGTGGAGGGTTTGGTAAGGTAAGGTTTTCCTTTTTTTTAAATCTCTTTTGTCAATTTAGAGCAGAGGGGATGGAAGCTAGGGCAGTTGCATGCTCCTCTTGCAGGATGTGGGAGGTAAGGGTCACCACTTGTGTCCCTGCTGACTTCACCTGTGAGAAATGCACCCAACTCCAACTCCTCACAGACCGCGTTACGGAACTGGAGCTGGAGCTGGATGAACTTCGGATCATTCAGGATGCTGAGGGGGTGATAGAGAGCAGTTATAGGGAAGTAGTGACACCTAAGTTACAGGATAAAGGTAGCTGGGTGACCATCAGGGGAGGGAAAGGGAATAGGCGCACAGTGCAGGGATCCCCTGTGGCCGTTCCCCTCAATAATAAGTATACAATTTTGGATACGGTTGGGGGGGACGACCTACCAGGGGAAAGCCACAGCGGCCAGGTCTCTGGCACTGAGCCAGGCTCTGTGACTCAGAAGGGAAGGGGGGAGAATAGGAGAGCGATAGTGATAGGAGATTCAATGGTTAGAGGAACAGACAGGAGATTCTGTGGTCGCGAACGAGACTCCTGGATGGTATGTTGCCTCCCGGGTGCCAGGATCAGGAATGTCTCGGATCGGGTCTACAGGATTCTTAAGGGGTAGGGGGAGCAGCCAGAAGTCGTGGTACACATCGGTACCAATGACATAGCTAGGAAAAGGGATGAGGACCTGAAAAGTGAATATAGGGAGTTAGGTTGGAAGTTAAAAGGCAGGACGAGCAGAGTAGTAATCTCAGGATTGATACCGGTGCCACGTGCGAGTGAGGCTAGAAACAGGGAGCGAGTGCAGCTGAACACGTGGCTACAGAGCTGGTGTAGGAGGGAGGGCTTCAGATATGTGGATCATTGGGATACGTTCTGGGGAAGGTCGGACCTGTACAAGAAGGACGGGTTGCATCTGAACTGGAGGGGCACCAATATCCTGGGCGGGAGGTTTGCTAGCGCTCTTCGGGAGGGTTTAAACTAGTTTGGCAGGGGGATGGGAACCGGAGCTACGGATCAGTGGATGGGGTAGCTGTTGAACAGGCAGATACCGAGTGCAGAGAGTCTGAGAGGAAGGTCAGACAGTTGACAGGGCAAAGTTGCAGCCAGTATGATGGGTTGAAGTGTGTCTATTTTAACGCAAGAAGTGTCAGGAATAAGGGTGATGAACTTATTGCATGGATCAGTACTTGGAGCTACGATGTTGTGGCCATTACGGAGACTTGGATATCACAGGGGCAGGAATGGATGTTGGATGTTCCAGGGTTTAGATGTTTCAAAAGGAATAGGGAGGGAGGTAAAAGAGGTGGGGGAGTGGCATTGCTAATCAGGGATAGTATCACAGCTGCAGAAAGGGAGGTCGTCGAGGAGGGTTTGTCTACTGAGTCAGTATGGGTGGAAGTCAGAAACAGGAAAGGAGCAGTCACTTTATTGGGAGTTTTCTATAGACCCCCCAGGCAGATTTTGGAAAGGTGCAGAAGTAACAGGGTTGTTGTCATGGGTGACTTCAACTTCCCTAATATTGATTGAAACCTCCTTAGTGCAAATAGTTTGGATGGAGCAGTTTTTGTCAGGTGTGTTCCAGGAAGGTTTCCTGATTCAATATGTAGAAAGGCCGACTTGAGGGGAGGCTATGTTGGATTTGGTGCTTGGCGACGAACTAGGCCAGGTGGCAGATCTCTCGGTGGGAGTGCATTTCGGTGATAGTGATCACAACTCCCTGACCTTTACTATAGTCATGGAGAGGGACAGGAGCAGACGGGATGGGAAAATATTTAATTGGGGGAGGGGGAATTACAATGCTATTAGGCAGGAACTGGGGAGTTTAAATTGGGAACAGGTGTTCTCAGGGAAATGCACGACAGAAATGTGAAGGTTGTTTAGGGACCACTTGCTGCGACTGCTGGATAGGTTTGTCCTGATGAGGCAAGGAAGGGTTGGTAGGGTGAAGAAACCTTGGATGACAAGAGATGTGGAACAGCTAGTCAAGAGGAAGAAGGAAGCTTACTTAAGGTTGAAGAAGCAAGGATCAGAAAGGGCTCGAGAGGGTTACAAGGTAGCCAGGAAGGAACTGAAGAATGGACTTAGGAGAGCTAGAAGGGGACATGAAAAAGTCTTGGCGGGTAGGATTAAGGAAAATCCCAAGGCGTTCTACACTTATGTGAGGAACAAGAGGATGGCCAGAGTGAGGGTAGGGCCGATCAGGGATAGTGGAGGGAACTTGTGCCTGGAGTCGGAGGAGGTAGGGGAGGTCCTTAATGACTACTTTGCTTCAGTATTCACTAGTGAGAGGGACCTTGTCGTTTGTGAGGACAGCGTGAAACAGGCTGATATGCTCGAACAGGTTGATGTTAAGAAGGAGGATGTGCTGGAAATTTTGAAAGACATGAGGATAGATAAGTCCCCGGGGCCAGACGGGATATACCCAAGGATATTACGGGAAGCGAGGGAAGAGATTGCCGCGCCTTTGGCGATGATCTTTGTGTCCTCACTGTCCACTGGAGTAGTACCAGATGATTGGAGGGTGGCAAATGTTATTCCCTTGTTCAAGAAAGGAAATAGGGATAACCCTGGGAATTACAGACCAGTCAGTCTTACGTCGGTGGTGGGCAAATTATTGGAGAGGATTCTGAGAGACAGGGTTTATGATTATTTGGAAAAGCATAGTTTGATTAGAGATAGTCAGCATGGCTTTGTGAGGGGCAGGTCATGCCTCACAAGCCTTATTGAATTCTTTGAGGATGTGACAAAACACATTGATGAAGGAAGAGCAGTGGATGTGGTGTATATGGATTTTAGCAAGGCGTTTAATAAGGTTCCCCATGGTAGGCTCATTCATAAAGTAAGGAGGCATGGGATACAGGGAAATTTGGCTGTCTGGATACAGAATTGGCTGGCCCATAGAAGACAGAGTAGTAGATGGAAAGTATTCAGCCTGGAGCTCGGTGACCAGTGGTGTTCCACAGGGATCTGTTCTGGGACCTCTGCTCTTTGTGATTTTTAAAAATGACTTGGATGAGGAAGTGGAAGGCTGGGTTAGTAAGTTTGCCGATGACACAAAGGTTGCTGGAGTTGTGGATAGTGTGGAGGGCTGTTGTAGGTTGCAATGGGACATTGACAGGATGCAGAGCTGGGCTGAGAAGTGGCAGATGGAGTTCAACCTGGAAAAATGTGAAGTGATTCATTTTGGAAGGTCAAATTTGAATGCAGAATACAGGCTTAAAGACAGGATTCTTGGCAGTGTGGAGAAACAGAGGGATCTTGGGGTCCACGGCCAGAGATCCCTCAAAGTTGCCACCCAAGTTGATAGGGCTGTTAAGAAGGCGTATGGGGTGTTGGCTTTCATTTACAGGGGGATTGAGTTTAAGAGCCGCGAGGTTATGCTGCAGCTCTATAAAGCCCTGGTTAGACCACACTTGGAATATTGTGTTCAGTTCTGGTCGCCTCATTATAGAAAGGATGTGGAAGCTTTAGAGAGGGTGTAGAGGAGATTTACCAGGATGCTGCCTGGACTGGAGGACATGTCTTATGAAGAAAGGTTGAGAGAGCTAGGGCTTTTCTCATTGCAGCGAAGAAGGATGAGAGGTGACTTGATAGAGGGGTACAAGATGATGAGAGGCATAGATAGAGTGGATAGTCAGAGACTTTTTCCCAGGGCGGAAAGGGCTATCACCAGGGGGCATAATTTTAAGGTGATTGGAGGAAGGTTTAGGGGAGATGTCAGAGATAGGTTCTTTACACAGAGAGTGGTGGGTGCGTGGAATGCACTGCCAGCGGTGGTAGTAGAAGCAGATACATTAGGGATATTTAAGCGACTCTTGGATAGGTACATGGATGATAGTAGAATGAAGGGTATGTAGGTAGTTTGATCTTAGAGTAGATTAAAGGGTCGGCACAACATCGTGGGCCGAAGGGCCTGTACTCTGCTGTACTGTTCTATGTTCCATGTCTGCGGTGCATTATGGGTATATTCTGGCAGGACAAAATCACAAATGTGGCAGTTCTCTCAAAGGCAGAGCTCCCAACTGTGTTGGCAGTAATCAAACAGAGGCAGCTTTGGTGAATTGGACACATCTGCAGGATGGAAGACAATCACATACCCAAGGACTTTCTGTATGGTGAGGTAGCCGGGACCAGACGACCAGTGGGGCACCCAAAACTCCGCTTCAAGAGTACTTGCAAGCGTGACACGAAGGCCCTAAATATTGACTATCACACTTGGGAGTCACTAGCTGGTGAAAGAGAGAAATGGCGACGCATCCGGTGGACTGGTGTGCACTACCACGATGACCAGTTGCTACAGCAGCTTGGCAACAGGCGCTAATGTCAAAACAACAACTCACAGCATCACCTGGCAGCTTCACATGCGGCACTTTTGGCAGAACCTGTGTCTCAAAGATTGGCCTTCATAGCCATCAGCAAAGGTGCACCAAGAGAAGACACCCCACCAAAATAGATTGATTGCTGCTTTCATAGATGGAAAGATACCAGCAAACCAGTCCCAGCCAGGAACACAGATAAAACAGATGGACGATTCCACCACTGGGATAAGGAAGCAGGGCTCAGCCATGTAACAGTGGGATACAATGCACAGGTCCTGCTGTCCTGGACTCTGGACAGGGAGTGTTGGTCTGCTGACTTGCACCACCCACATAGAGCACAGGCCAGTGGTGTTGGGAAGCTGATTGGGTGGACTGTGTAACACTAGGTATCAGACTGGGTCTCAAGGAGCAGAGTGGATTTCCCAGAGTTAACAGCCACAAAATTAGGCCCCAAAGTGCTCTTAGTTTTGGTGGTACAGGTACTGTTTTGTTACCAAAATGGCATAGAAATATAGAAACATAGAAAATAGGAGCAGGAGTAGGCCATTTGGCCCTTCGAGCCTGCTCCGCCATTCATTATGATCATGGCTGATCATCCAACTCAGTAACCTGTTCCCATTTTCGCCCCATATCCTTTAATCTCTTTCGCCCCAAATGCTATATCTAACTCCTTCTTGAAAACATACAATGTTTTGGCCTCCACTGTTTTCTGTGGTAGCAAATTCCACACGCTCACCACTCTCTGGGTGAAGAAATTTCTCCTCATCTCAGTCCTGAAAGATTTTCCCGTATCCTTAGACTATGACCCCTGGTTCTGGACTCCCCCACCATCAGGAACATCATTCCTGCATCCACCCTGTCAAGTCCTGTTAGAATTTTATAGGTTTCTATCAGATCCCCCCTCACTCTTCTGAACTCCAGCGAATATAATCCTAACCGACTCGATCTCTCCTCATACGTCAGTCCCGCCATCCCAGGAATCAGTCTGGTAAACCTTTGCTGCACTCCCTCTACAGCAAGAACATCCTTCCTCAGATAAGGAGACCAAAACTGCACACAATATTCCAGGTGTAGCCTCACCAAGGCCCTGTATGATTGTAGCAAGACATCCCTGCTCCTGTACTCAAATCCTCTCGTTATGAAGACCAACATACCATTTGCCTTTTTTACCACCTGCATGCAACTGGTGTACGAGAACACCCAGGTCTCACTGCACATTCCCCTCTCTCAGTTTATAGCCATTCAGATAATAATCTGCCTTCCCATTTTTGCTACCAAAATGGATAACCTCACATTTATCCACATTATGCTGCATCTGCCATGCATTCGCCCACTCACTCAACTTGTCCAAATCACCCTGAAGCCTCTCTGCATCCTCCTCACAACTCACCCTCCCACCCAGTTTTGTGTCATCTGCAAATTTGGAGATATTACATTTAGTTCCCTCACCTAAATCATTCATATATATCCAGACTATTCACACACACTTCTGGCATGGCCTGCACTGAACGCCATCTTGATGAGGGTGTTAGCGTGTATGTTATGAGTGTACGCTGGAAGTATGCTGAGTAGGCAGATCATGATGGCAGTCAGCGAGTAATGCTGACTTGACACCAGTGCTTCCATTTTCAGCCTCACTACTTCTGTTAGTACCTTGTCTTAAACATGCACAGTTGACCATTAAGTAAGAAGGCCCCCCCACCCCCCACCATCCCTATTTAAAGGGATCATCAACTACTTTCATGTTAGATGGTGATTAATCTCTACTGGCTCTGTTTGAGTTTGTGGAAGTGCCTTGGTGTTTGAAGAGTTGGTTACAATTGGTGAGGTCTACAGTGAGTGGTGCTGCATGTGAGGAAGGCATTGGTTGTGACTGCAAGGGGTCTGTGCACATCACTTACTCGGCTATATTTTCTGTGAGAATGTGAGTTCTCATTACCCATGTACCTCAATGTCTTGAGCTGTCTGTGGGATCAGCACACAATGAGCTTTGCTGAACAGAGATGTTTTGTGAAGGAGGCCTAAGGCAAGGATGAGGAGCTGAAGGAATGTATATAGGTCATTCATTCATGTCTTAAGGGTCTCGGGAGATGTTGGTATGGTCACTGTTTATGATAATAAAGTGCTTTAAGAGCTTAAGTGACAGGATGATTAGGAGAGATAGAGATGGATTAATTGCATTTTCCTGATTCCATATTGAAACATCTGATGAAGCATTGTGTGTCTTTTCATGTATTGTGATTCAGTGGTTGTATATATGGAATATAAAGATCAAAGGTAGAATTGGTATAAGTGTTTTGAATAAACCACTGTATGTGGCAGTAATACTGGAACTGTGCAATGTGATATACCTGAATTCTTATAGTGAATTGTGAATTCAAATATAAAGAATTGTGTAATCGTATTGGAATGGTGTGATATGATTTGACTGAGTATTCATGTTGGATCATGTAACATGAACTCATGAAAGACCTGATTCTGTGGGTGTTACAACTGGTGTCTCTGTACTCGGTTGTTTAAAGTAATGAAATGAAATAGAATAGGAAAGTAATCCCCTTGGGCTGCAGCATGAGAGGGATATTGAGCAGAGGCAGGAAAGAGGACAAGCTGCATGTGGAGGAGAGGAGGTGGAGGAGGACAAGGGGAAGGAGGGCTCTGAACAGGTGGCCTTATCCATCATTGGTCTTCCGGGAGCATTTCTCTTACCTCTATCCAGCCAGGAGCAGTGTATGTGTCATCTGTGCTTTACGAAGGAGGTGCTCACAGAACTCTGCCACCTCTTGGAACCAGACTGCAGCCTCAGAGCAGGGTGAAGGTGGCACTGCCAGTTGCTGGTAAGGTGACTGTGGCCCTGAATTCCTTCACCCTGGTAGCAGTCATGATGCTTTCATTCTGAAATAGTCTACTGTTCTCTCAATCTTGCAGCCACCATACCAGACATGAGGGTCGATGCCGGACAATAAGGGCTATCCGCTCTATACCTAACTCCCCTCCGCAACCCAACCATGCATGGCCAGCATGTGTACAATGAGAGCTATGCTGCTACATGAAACATCAAGCGAGAAGATTTTTGGGGCACTGAAGCAATGGTTCCAGAGTGGATGTCCTGTTTTGTGGTGTCTACTGTACTCTCCACAACCTGCTCATCATGAGGGCACAGCCAGGGATTCAGAGACCAGCTCAGAAGAAGGAGCAAGAGGAGGAACAGAAGAGGCAGCCAGCACATTCCTGTTTCAGACAGGCTGTCCATGAGTGCCCCATTCACTCTGGTTCCTGTGAATACAATTCCAAATCCCCATTGGACAACAGGCCCACACCTTAACATCCCTCTGTCACTGACCATCACAACATCCTCTTGGCCACAATCCTGAAATAAAATCCATCACAAAACAACCATTCCATACCAACTTTATCCAACAAACTCTCCAATATTCCACAGGAAAGTCAATTATTCATCTTTAATGCCCATCTTGCAGGTGCCTTTGTCTGACACTGTGCTCCTACCCCAGTGTCTGCTGCATGGCTGATGGAATGCTGTTGTAGGATGCCCTCGAGCAGCTCTGGGTCTAGAAAACCTGGTTTTGGGCTGTATCACCTCGGGATGGCTGACAGAGAGGCAACAGCTGAGGGACTGGCAGAGTGGCAGTGTTGGGAGCACGAATGCGGTCATCCTGAGAGGATAACAGGTTTGTGCTCCCCTGGGCTGTTGCTACTCCCCTGGGTGGCACCTCAACAATTTTAGTGATCTGCTGGAACACAGAGTGCTGAACTGCTGAACATGTCCCTTTGTGTATTGACATCTGCAGCCAGGATGGCAGTAGTTTGATCCTGCATGGGCAGCAAGCTGAGATTTCATGACCTCAGTCTGAGCTTCGACTGCAGCACTCAGACATTGGGTGGCTTCTGTTTGTGCTGCAATGGAAGCTGAGACATTGGCCACCAGATGCTGCATCATGCTTGAGTCTATAAGTGTTCTCAAGGAATTAGCAACCATTTCTATGCTAGAATGGATGGACTCCAAACTCTGTGAAGCCCTGTGCCAAGTTGGAGCCGGACTCCCCCATGTCCTTGACAACAACTGCAGGCTTTCTGACGAGACAGCCAATGCACCAAGCATTTCTGTGCACATAGGCATCAATCTTTTTCTGCATGTCGCCCCATCAAAGTCCTCATCTGAGTCCTCTGTTGCAGAATTCATATGCAGCCTCTCTTCTGGTGAGCTGTGCCATCCTTTCCATTTGACCTGGCTGCAGTCCACTTACACCCGATGACTCACCATATGCAGACCCTGCCTCTAAATGTCACTCTAAAGTTTGTGCAGTGTCAGTATCTGTGCTGGTGGCTGCGAGTGTGAAATCAGGTGACAGTGCTTCTTCTTCATCAGTTTCTTCTTCCTCCTGCACTTCAGGTGCCTGCACCAGTTCTTGACCAGGTGTCAGTTCTTGGGTATCTGAAAGAATGAAGGGTAATATGAGGGTGAGTGAAGAAGGGAATGTAAGAGGTGCATGTTTATACCATCTGCAGCTTGTAAATTTGGTTTATTGGTAAGATGTGACATTTGAAGATGCATTCACTGACCTTGACCACTCGTGTGAGGTCTTTGAACTTCTTGCAGCACTGCATCCAGGTTCTCAGAGCTAGACTGTTGGCATTGATCGTGACAGCTATCTGCTCCCACTGCCTTAATAATATCTGTCTGGAGGACCTCCTTGTTCCCTGAAGGAAGAGGACCTCTCTCCTCCTGTTCAACTCCTCCACCAAAGATTCTAGCGCTGCAGAGAACATAGAGCCTCCTGTGTTATTTCTACTCCTCCTTCCACTCAGCAACTCTTCTTGAACCAGTTCCAGCAGCTGCACCAGGCAAAATCCACCTCGCCTTTAAGATGTGCAGTCAGGCTTTAAATGGTGCTAGCACCGCACAAACATGGGCCCCCTGCTGAGGTGTGCAGCCACTCAGCAGCATGTTCAGTGTGAGGCTGCATGCCACTATCATTTTAAATTAGCAGGCGACATGAAGTTTACATGCGCCTGTATCACTACGAATGAGTGCGGATTAATCCGCATGTTCAATTTCAAGCTTAATCCAAATATACCCCTATTCTCTCACCCAGCAATGTCAGCTATCTCCTTTCAAACTAGAAACTCTGTCGCTATACATTCTGCTTTTAGCCTTAGAATTTTTAATCACCATTTTCTTTGGGGTATTTTACATTATGCTGTGCCATTACAAACCCTCCCTGTTTTCCATTGGAAGAAATGGTTCCTCCCTTTGCTGTTACTTTTTTTGTTCTGGCCAACATTTAGCACTGAACCAACAAAATCAGATGATCTGGTCATTCGTCACATTGCTTTTATGAGATCTTGCTGAGCACAAATTATCTGCTATGTTTCCTACATTGCAACAGTGACTACATTCAAAATCTTTCATTGACTGTGAATCACTTTAGAAAATCCTGAGATGGTGAAAGTTGCTATACAAATGCAAAAAAAGGAGCGGCACAGTGGTGCAGTGGTTAGCACCGCAGCCTCACAGCTCCAGTGACCCAGGTTCACTTCTGGGTACTGCCTGTGCGGAGTTTGCAAGTTCTCCCTGTGACCGTGTAGGTTTCTGCCGGGTGCTCTAGTTTCCTCCCACAACCAAAGGCTTGCAGGTTGATAGGTAAATTGGCCATTGAAAATTGCCCCTAGTATAGGTAGGTGGTAATGCTGGGGATGTGGTAGGGAATATGGGCCAAAGGGCCTGCTTCAGTGCTGCATCTCTCCATGACTTTCTTCCTTCTTTCATGCCAACAGTTTGGGTAATCAAAGACAGTAGACATTAAACTGGATGGCAAGATTCTCAGGTGGCCTAACAGGTATTGAACCAAGAACGGTAATGGCAAAGGCTGTTAAAGTGCTGAGAGCGGGAAGTAGGAAGTTGGAGATATGGGATGAGAAAGAGATATGAAACAGTGTGAGCAGCCTTTGTAGCTCAGGCTTAGCTAACTGGGCATATGGCAAGAGTATCTTGCTCCAGTTTCTGGCTGTGTTGACAGGCTGATCATAGTGAAATGGACAAGGGTGTATGTGCAATCCTCTGCTTCTAACGTGCTTATCCCATCCCCAGGAATGTCTGCCCTGTTATAGCCACTGCCATTCCATATATGCAGGGGATGCACATATTGACTGGTTAAGTGGCAAGTTTCCCATCTTCATGAAACGGTGAAATGAACCAAAGCTCCACAGCTTGGCCCCGCAACGATATCTGATTGGTACTGTGGTGCAGTGCGGTTGCCAGTCTTTTAGTTCATCTGAAAAGTTGACCTTTAGAAGCTGCTACAGGGCAATGTTTGGCTGGCCTGGCACAGCGTGCTGTAAATGGCACATCACATCAATCTTCCCAGAAATTCAACAATCATCTCTGCGCTGGGGCAAGGTTAACTTTAGTGGCAGCCTTTAATCCAAGGTGTGCTGCTCACACTTTCTAATAATCATTCAAGATGGGTGAGAATGCTGAAGATTCCTACTTGGAACAGAACACATGCCCGACTCAAGTTTTGCCTTCTGGTCCTTACTTAGGCAAGAGGTGGAAACCCTTACATGCCTCTGCCAATCATCAGTCTAACATGAAATTCATTGATCACTGCACACGGTTCATCAGCAAAGTTTCTAAACCCTGACAGATACACACCTGGGACTGTCGCCAACAGAGAGTTCAGCAGGATCAGCGCTGAATGCTTTAAAACCGGACAAATCTACAAGAGCAGAGAAAGGGGATTATACAGAGACAAAGGAGGGCAACAACCCCACTCACTGACCCTCATTACCCTCACAGAGCACCAACCCCACTCACTGACCCTCATTACCCTCACAGAGCACCAACCCCACTCACTGACCCTCAATACCCTCACAGAGCACCAACCCCACTCACTGACCCTCATTACCCTCACAGAGCACCAACCCCACTCACTGACCCTCATTACCCTCACAGAGCACCAACCCCACTCACTGACCCTCATTACCCTCACAGAGCACCAACCCCACTCACTGACCCTCAATACCCTCACAGAGCACCAACCCCACTCACTGACCCTCAATACCCTCACAGAGCACCAACCCCACTCACTGACCCTCATTACCCTCACAGAGCACCAACCCCACGCACTGACCCTCAATACCCTCACAGAGCACCAACCCCACTCACTGACCCTCATTACCCTCACAGAGCACCAACCCCACTCACTGACCCTCAATACCCTCACAGAGCACCAACCCCACTCACTGACCCTCAATACCCTCACAGAGCATCAACGCCACTCACTGACCCTCATTACCCTCACAGAGCATCAACCCCACTCACTGACCCTCAATACCCTCACAGAGCATCAACCCCACTCACTGACCCTCAATACCCTCACAGAGCATCAACGCCACTCACTGACCCTCATTACCCTCACAGAGCATCAACCCCACTCACTGACCCTCAATACCCTCACAGAGCATCAACCCCACTCACTGACCCTCAATACCCTCACAGAGCATCAACCCCACTCACTGACCCTCAATACCCTCACAGAGCATCAACCCCATTCACTGACCCTCAATATCCTCACAGAGCATCAACTCCATTCACTGACCCTCAATACCCTCACAGTATAAACCCCACTCACTGACCCTCAAATCCCTCACAGAGGATCAATCACACTCACTGACCCTCAATACCCTCACAGTATAAACCCCATTCACTGACCCTCCACACCCTCACAGAGCATCAACCCCACTCACTAACCCTCCATACCCACACATGGTATCAACCTCACAGAGCACCAACCCCACTCACTGACCCTCAATACCCTCACAGAGCACCAACCCCACTCACTGACCCTCAATACCCTCACAGAGCACCAACCCCACTCACTGACCCTCAATACCCTCACAGTGGCGCAGTGGTTAGCACTGCAGCCTCACAGCTCCAGGGACCCGGGTTCGATTCTGGGTACTGCCTGTGTGGAGTTTGCAAGTTCTCCCTGTGTCTGCGTGGGTTTTCTCCGGGTGCTCCGGTTTCCTCCCACAAGCCAAAAGACTTGCAGGTTGGTAGGTAAATTGACCATTATAAATTGTCACTAGTATAGGTAGGTGGTAGGGAAATATAGGGACAGGTGGGGATGTTTGGTAGGAATTTGGGATTAGTGTAGGATTAGTATAAATGGGTGGTTGATGGTCGGCACAGACTCGGTGGGCCGAAGGGCCTGTTTCAGTGCTGTATCTCTAATCTAACCTCTCGATTGTGTTTTGCTGTGTTCTTAAATCTTCACTAAATGACAACCGAAGTTTTGCATTTGGATTCAACATATTGTCTCTATTTATTGTCTTACTTATCTACATTGCATGACCTCAGTTCCAGACCCTTTCCTCACTGGTGGGTGTGTGCTCTTTTTGTAAGTGTGTCTCTCAAAATGGTGTCTCCTCCTTATTCCTGTATAACTACGTTATCAGTTGGGATCAGTGGCCTGATCTCTTAAAAGGTGAATGTTCTTAAAGGTTAAGTCACCATTAAACTACATTTAATTGGAAAGAAGGCTGTAAAGTTTCCCCCTTTCCTTTAAAAATAAACAATTATTCTCCAGCTACTAAGTTATGCAAAGTTACATTGAACAAAACTCAGTTGGATTGAAGTTTGAGAACTTGGAGGAGAGAGCTTTCAGGTACATCACCCTCAATACCAGACTTTCTTCACTGCCTGGCTCCCTTCATCATTGATCCATGACATTGTACTATATTGTCGGTGTGCTGTTATTATTCATAAACTCCACTCACTGACCCTCCACACCCTCACACAACAAACTCCACTCACTGACCCTCAATATCCTCACACGACATAAACTCCACTCATTAATCCTCCGTACCCACACATGGTATAAACCCCTCTATGGTGTTGTGCTGTGTTCTTAAGTCTTCATTAAATGATAACCGAAGTTTTGCATTGACATGCTGTTCTCCCTTCGCCAGATACAGGAGAAATGCCGTGAACAACAGATGCCCCTCTACATTGCTTTCATTGATCTCACCAAAGCCTTTGACCTCGTCAGCAGACATGGTCTCTTCAGACTACTAGAAAAGATCATTGTCCACCAAAGCTACTAAAGTATCAACATCTCATTCCATGACAATATGAAGGGCACAATTCAGCATAGCGGCACCTCATCAGACCCTTTTCCTATCCTGAGTGGCGTGAAACAGGGCTGTGTTCTCGCACCTACACTGTTTGGGATCTTCTTCTCCCTGCTGCTCTCACATGCGTTCAAGTCTTCAGAAGAAGAAATTTTCCTCCACACAAGATCAGGTGGCAGGTTGTTCAACCTTGCCCATCTAAGAGCGAAGACCAAAGTACAGAAAGTCCTCATCAGGGAACTCCTCTTTGTTGAAGATGCTGCATTAACATCTCACACTGATGAGTGTCTGCAGAATCTCATCGACAGGTTTGCGGCTGCCTGCAATGAATTCGGCCTAACCATCAGCCTCAAGAAAACGAACATCATGGGACAGGACCTCAGAAATGCTCCATCCATCAATATCGGCAACCACGCTCTGGAAGTGGTTCAAGAGTTCACCTACCTAGGCTCAACTATCACCAGTAACCTGTCTCTCGATGCAGAAATCAACAAGCGCATGGGAAAGGCTTCCATTGCTATGTCCAGACTGGCTAAGAGAGTGTGGGAAAATGGTGCACTGACACGGAACACAAAAGTCCGAGTATATCAAGCCTGTGTCCTCAGTACCTTGCATGACGGCAACGAGGCCTGGACAACGTATGTCAGCCAAGAGTGACGTCTCAATTCATTCCATCTTCACTGCCTCCGGAGAATCCTTGGCATCAGGTGGCAGGACCGTATCTCCAACACAGAAGTCCTTGAGGCGGCCAACATCCCCAGCATATACACCCTACTGAGCCAGCGGCGCTTGAGATGGCTTGGCCATGTGAGCCGCATGGAAGATGGCAGGATCCCCAAGGACACATTGTACAGCGAGCTCGCCACTGGTATCAGACCCACCGGCCGTCCATGTCTCCGCTTTAAAGACGTCTGCAACGTGACATGAAGCCCTGTGACATTGATCACAAGTTGTGGGAGTCAGTTGCCAGTGATCGCCAGAGCTGGCGGGCAGCCATAAAGGCCGGGCTAAAGAGTGGCGAGTTGAAGAGACTTAGCAGTTGGCAGGAAAAAAGACAGAAGTGCAAGGGGAGAGCCAACTTTCTAACAGCCCTGACAACCAACTTTATCTGCAGCACCTGTGGAAGAATCTGTCACTCTAGAATTGGCCTTTATAGCCACTCCAGGCGCTGCTTCACAAACCACTGACCACCTCCAGGCGCTTACCCATTGTCTCTCGAGACAAGGAGGCCAAAGAAGAAGAAGAAAAAGAAGCTGTTATTATTCAACGAGGATTGTAGACTTTGGTTCAAAGTAACAGGAGTTTATTTACAGGGGTCTTATCTCTATGGTGAACACTGAGCAATATGAGGTTCAGTCTCGTGACATCACATCCTGTGATAATGCTTAAGGTCTATATACATAATCTACCCAGAAACAGCTTATGTACATTATACTACAGACATCGACTTTAAATCAGACAGGTAATTGATGAGGTCTCAATGATCGTCCCTGTGGATCTTTCAGTATTGATCTCGGCTGTGCTTCATTTGGCTGAGCTGCTTCTTCAATTGTCGCAGGTGTGAAGTCATCAAAGTCACCTTTGTCACTTACTTCTGGAATCGTTTTAGCATTGGTTCTTTTGAAGAAGGTTAGATTTCTCTTCACAATGTAGTTTCCTCTCTTCTCTAAAATCATGTTTCCTTTTCTCTGAACTACAGTAAGCATGCTTGGGTCAAATGGTGAGCTAATTTTCAATGCTTTCTCTTGCCAAACCAAGACTTTGTCTCCTTTTATCTCACTATCTTTTGTGTGCATCAGTCAATCTGCGTGTGTCTTTGACTCTTGTCTCTCTCCCTCAAGCTTTCTGTTGAATGTGGGTCGGCTTAAGTCGGTGTGAATTGTGGCAATGGTGTCTTCTTTCATCAGGGAGTTCTGTCTCTGACGTTGTTGATCAAGATCAGTTTCAATTCGCTGGCAGTTTCAAAATTTAGCAGATTTCCCTTGCTTGAGTCGACAACACGGAACTCAGTCTGACATGTGGACACATGGGAGGATTCGAGAGTAACTTGGATCATCTCTAGGACTGGTAGAGGGGTATCTGATCCGTAGGAGAAGATTTCAGATATCAGCTTTTTCAATTTCTGTATTCTCTAACTTGTGGAATGTTGGGTCATCCATTATGTTGACTATTGCTCCTGAGTGAATTACTGCAGAGATTGTCGAATTGCCTATGAACACATGCATTATGGGCAGGTGTCGGTACTTGTGTTTGCAAGCAAAGATCTTCTCTTGTGCTGCAAAATTGTAATCTTCTTTCTGGCATTCAACTTTATTAGTGTCTTCTGCAGGATTCAATTGACATACTCATGCGAAATGTTCCATTTTTCCACAGGTGTTATATCTCTTTCCTCTTGCAGGACAAGTTTTGTAGTGAGGATATGCACCACCATAATGATTGCATGTTCGAACGTGATGTGATTATAATCTCTGTCTTGGTCTTCCTTGACATACCTCAGATCGTTCTCTAGGTTTTCTCTGTGCCCTTGTGTCTGGTGTGTTTCTCTGGTGAAACTTACCTCTTGTGACATTCAAGGTTTCTGTCGACGATCCTGACCTGGCCTCAGGAGATTCTCGACTTATGTTATTTGCCTCTTTCCCTTTTAAGACTTCATCTTGTCTTTCACTGGCTTCCAGTGTTCTTCCATTAATGAGTAACCTTTGCAAGTTTAACGATTCGCCCTCTCTAAGAGCTTGCCTTATTAGTCTTGGTGACTGGCAGCTCATGATGATCTGGGAGATGAGTTTTGTCCACGTCTGTGAAGTTGAAATTCTGACTCAGACTTCTGAGTCTCATCATGTAATGGTCAAGAGTCTCACGCTTGGCTTATTTCGCTTGTCTGAAGACATAAATTTCATAGTGAGGGTTTGCCCTTGGTTGAAAATATCGTGTTACAGTATTCTTCACTGTGTCATAATCAACGTCTGTTCTGGTGTCTGAGTGTATCGAAGATATTGTCGACTTTTGGTGCAGCATAGTGTAGGAGTAACGCTCTCCTTCTCTGGGTTGTATTGATATCTACTGACAACACTAGACGTTTGAATCTTGCTAGCCATTTGCTCCACTGTGGCCCTGGGTTGCTGTCTGTCTCTGTAAAGGCTGGAAAGACTGGCAATTGTTAGACAGACATGCTGATTGCTTTTGCTTAAATCTGGAACAAAGCTTTTTCCTGTTGCAGCCCAGGCTTTCAATTGACATTTTTTGGTGTGTTTGCTTTCAGTCCTTGGATCCTTCTGTGCCTCATCATTTCTTCCTCTTTTCTTTTCCCCTCATTGCCAGAAAGTGTAATGTCGGGCTGTGTTCTTAAGTCTTCAATAAAGGATAACCCTAGGCTTTACATTCGGATTCAACACAAACACAATTAATTGTCTTACTTATCTACATAGCACGATCTCAGGTCCAGATGTTTTCCTCACTGTTGTGTGTGTGTTCTTTGCAAGCTTAAGTTTAAGTGTGCCTCCCAAAATGGTGTATCCTCCTGATATATTAATGATGACATCATCAGTTAGATCAGAGGCTTCTAAAAGGTGAAATCAGAGGTACACTACATAATAACATACCCCTGACAAAACACACAAACAGTATAAACACCTCTCCCTGACACTCAATACCCACACAGAAAATAAACCCCTCTCACTGACACTCGATACCCACACAGAAAATAAACCCCTCTGACTGACACTCAATACCCACTCAGAGTATAAACCCCTCTCACTGACACTCGATACCCACACAGAGAATAAACCCCTCTCCCTGACACTCAATACCCACACAGAGTATAAACCCCTCTCACTGACACTCAATACCCACACAGAGAATAAACCCCTCTGACTGACACTCAATACACACACACAGCATAAACCCCTCTCCCTGACACTCAATACCAACACAGAGTATAAACCCCTCTCACTGACACTGAAACCCCACACAGAGAATAAACCCCTCTCACTGACACTGAAACCCCACACAGAGAATAAACCCCTCTCCCTGACACTCAATACCAACACAGAATATAAACCCCTCTCACTGACACTGAAACCCCACACAGAGAATAAACCCCTCTCCCTGACACTCAATATCAACACAGAGTATAAACCCCTCTCACTGACACTCAATACTTAAACAGTATAAACCACTCTCACTGACACTCAATACTTACACAGTATAAACCCATCTCACTGACAGTCAATACTTACACACAGAATAAACCCCTCTCACTGACACTGAAACCCCACACAGAGAATAAACACCTCTCACTGACACTCAATACCCACACAGAGAAAAAACCCCTCTCCCTGACACTCAATACTTACACAGTATAAACCCCTCTCACTGACACTCAACATCAACACAGAGTACAAACCCGTCTCACTGACACTGAAACCCCACACAGAGAATAAACCCCTCTCCCTGACACTCAATACTTACACAGTATAAACCCCTCTCACTGACACGCAATACTTGCACAGTATAAACCCCTCTCACTGACACGCAATACTTACACAGTATAAACTCCTCTCACTGACACGCAATACTTGCACAGTATAAACCCCTCTCACTGACACTCAATACTTACACAGCATAAACCCCTCTCACTGACACACAATACTTACACAGTATAAACCCCTCTCACTGACACACAATACTTACAAAGAATAAACCCCTCTCACTGACACTCAATACTTGCACAGTATAAACTCCTCTCACTGACACTCAATACTTGCACAGTATAAACCCCTCTCACTGACACTCAATACTTACACAGTATAAACCCCTCTCACTGACACTCAATACTTACACACAGTATAAACCCCTCTCACTGACACTCAATACTGACAAAGTATAAACCCGTCTCACTGACACTCAATACTTACACAGTATAAACCCCTCTCACTGACACTCAATACTTACACAGTATCAACCCTTCTCACTGACACTCAATACTTACACAGTATAAACCCTTCTCACTGACACTCAATACTTACACAGTATAAACCCCTCTCACTGACACTCAATACTGACACAGTATAAACACTTCTCACTGACACTCAATACTTACACAGTATAAACCCTTCTCACTGACACTCAATACTTACACAGTATAAACCCCTCTCACTGACACTCAATACTGACACAGCATAAACCCCTCGCACTGACACTCAATAGCGACACAGTATAAACCCCTCTCACTGACACTCAATACTGACACAGTATAAACCCCTCTGACTGACACTCAATACCCACAGACAGTATAAACCCTTCTCCCTGACACTCAATATCAACACAGAGTATAAACCCCTCTAACTGACACTCAATACTTACACAGTATAAACCCGTCTCACTGACACTCAATACTTACACAGTATAAACCACTCTCACTGACACTCAATACTTACACCGTATAAACCCCTCTCACTGACACTCAATACTTGCACAGTATAAACCCCTCTCACTGACACTCAATACTTACACAGTATAAACCCCTCTCACTGACACTCAATACTTACACAGTATAAACCCTTCTCACTGACACTCAATACTTACACAGTATAAACCCCTCTCACTGACACTCAATACTTACACAGTATAAACCCCTCTCACTGACACTCAATACAGACACAGTATAAACCCCTCTCACTGACACTCAATACTTACACACAGTATAAACCCCTCTCACTGACACTCAACACTTACACGGTATAAACCCCTCTCACTGACACTCAATACTTACACAGTATAAACCCCTCTCACTGACACTCAATACTTACACAGTATAAACCCGTCTCACTGACACTCAATACTTACACAGTATAAACCCTTCTCACTGACACTCAATACTTACACAGTATAAACCCCTCTCACTGACACTCAATACTTACACAGTATAAGCCCCTCTCACTGACACACAATACTTACACAGTATAAACCCCTCTCACTGACACTCAATACTTACACAGTATAAATCCCTCTCACTGACACTCAATACTGACACAGTATAAACCCCTCTCACTGACACTCAATACTTACACAGCATAAATCCCTCCCACTGACACTCAATACTTACACACAGTATAAACCCCTCTCACTGACACTCAATACTTACACAGTATAAACCCCTCCCACTGACACTCAATACTTACACACAGTATAAACCCCTCTCACTGACACTCAATACTTACACAGTATAAACCCCTCTCACTGACACTCAATACTTACACACAGTATAAACCCCTCTCACTGACACTCAATACTTACACAGTATAAATCCCTCTCACTGACACTCAATACTGACACAGTATAAACCCCTCTCACTGACACTCAATACTTACACAGTATAAATCCCTCCCACTGACACTCAATACTTACACACAGTATAAACCCCTCTCACTGACACTCAATACTTACACAGTATAAACCCCTCCCACTGACACTCAATACTTACACACAGTATAAACCCCTCTCACTGACACTCAATACTTACACAGTATAAACCCCTCTCACTGACACTCAATACTTACACACAGTATAAACCCCTCTCGCTGACAGTCAATACTTACACAGTATAAACCTCTCTCACTGACACTCAATACTTACACAGTACAAACCCCTCTCACTGACACTCAATACTTACACAGTATAAACCCCTCTCACTGACACTCAATGCTTACACAGTATAAACCCTTCTCACTGACACTCAATACTTACACAGTATAAACCCCTCTCACTGACACTCAATACTGACACAGCATAAACCCCTCGCACTGACACTCAATAGTGACACAGTATAAACCCCTCTCACTGACACTCAATACTGACACAGTATAAACCCCTCTGACTGACACTCAATACCCACAGACAGTATAAACCCTTCTCCCTGACACTCAATATCAACACAGAGTATAAACCCCTCTAACTGACACTCAATACTTACACCGTATAAACCCCTCTCACTGACACTCAATACTTGCACAGTATAAACCCCTCTCACTGACACTCAATACTTACACAGTATAAACCCCTCTCACTGACACTCAATACTTACACAGTATAAACCCTTCTCACTGACACTCAATACTTACACAGTATAAACCCCTCTCACTGACACTCAATACTTACACAGTATAAACCCCTCTCACTGACACTCAATACGGACACAGTATAAACCCCTCTCACTGACACTCAATACTTACACACAGTATAAACACCTCTCACTGACACTCAATACAGACACAGTATAAACCCCTCTCACTGACACTCAATACTTACACAGTATAAACCCCTCTCACTGACACTCAATACTTACACAGTATAAACCCGTCTCACTGACACTCAATACTTACACAGTATAAACCCTTCTCACTGACACTCAATACTTACACAGTATAAACCCCTCTCACTGACACTCAATACTTACACAGTATAAACCCCTCTCACTGACACTCAATACTTACACAGTATAAACCCCTCTCACTGACACTCAATACTTACACAGTATAAATCCCTCTCACTGACACTCAATACTGACACAGTATAAACCCCTCTCACTGACACTCAATACTTACACACAGTATAAACCCCTCTCACTGACACTCAATACTTACACAGTATAAACCCCTCTCACTGACACTCAATACTTACACACAGTATAAACCCCGTCTCACTGACACTCAATACTGACACAGTATAAACCCCTCTCAATGACACTCAATACTGACACAGTATAAACCCCTCTCATTGACACTCAATACTGAAAAAGTAAAGACCCCTCTCACTGACACTCAATACTTACACAGTATAAACCCCTCTCACTGACACTCAATACTGACACAGTATAAACCACTCTCACTGACACTCAATACTGACACAGTATAAACCCCTCTCACTGACACTCAATACTTACACAGTAAAAGCCCCTCTCACTGACACTCAATACTGACACATTAGAAACCCCTCTCACTGACACTCAATACTGACACAGTATAAACCCCTCTCACTGACACTCAATATTGACACAGTATAAACCCCTCTCACTGACACTCAATACTGACACAGTATAAACCCCTCTCACTGACACTCAATACGGACACAGTATAAACCCCTCTCACTGACACTCAATACTGACACAGTATAAACCCCTTTCACTGACACTGAATACTTACACAGTATAAACCCCTCTCACTGACACTCAATACTGACACAGCATAAACCCCTTTCACTGACACTCAATACTTACACAGTATAAACCCCTCTCACAGACGCTCAATACTTACACAGTATAAACCCCTCTCACTGACACTCAATACTGACACAGTATAAACCCCTCTCACTGACACTCAATACTGACACAGTATAAACCCCTCTCACTGACACTCAATACTGACACAGTATAAACCCCTTTCACTGACACTGAATACTTACACAGTATAAACCCCTCTCACTGACACTCAATACTGACACAGTATAAACTCCTCTCACTGACACTCAATACTGACACAGTATAAACCCCTCTCACTGACACTCAATACTGACACAGTATAAACCCCTCTCACTGACACTCAATACTTACACAGTATAAACTCCTCTCACTGACACTCAATACTGACACAGTATAAACCCCTCTCACTGACACTCAATACTTACACAGTATAAAACCCTCTCACTGACACTCAATACTGACACAGTATAAACTCCTCTCACTGACACTCAATACTGACACAGTATAAACCCCTCTCACTGACACTCAATACTGACACAGTATAAACCCCTCTCACTGACACTCAATACTGACACAGTAAAAACCCCTCTCACTGACACTCAATACTTACATAGTGTAAACCCTTCTCACTGACACTCAATACTTACACAGTATAAACCCCTCTCACTGACACTCAATACTGACACAGTATAAACCCCTCTCACTGACACTGAATACTTACACAGTATAAACCCCTCTCACTGACACTCAATACTGATACAGTATAAACCCCTCTCACTGACACTCAATACTTACACAGTATAAACCCCTCTCACTGACACTCAATACTTACACAGTAAAAACCCCTTCTCGCTGACACTCAATACTTACACAGTATAAACCCCTCTCACTGACACTCAATACTTACACAGTATAAACCCCTCTCACTGACACTCAATACTTACACAGTATAAACCCCTCTCACTGACACTCAATACTGACACAGTATAAACCCCTCTCACTGACACTCAATACTTACATAGTGTAAACCCTTCTCACTGACACTCAATACTTACACAGTATAAACCCCTCTCACTGACACTCAATACTTACACAGTATAAACCCCTCTCACTGACACTCAATACTTACATAGTGTAAACCCTTCTCACTGACACTCAATACTTACACAGTATAAACCCCTCTCACTGACACTCAATACTGACACAGTATAAACCCCTCTCACTGACACAAAATACTGACACAGTATAAACCCCTCTCACTGACACTCAATACTTACATAGTGTAAACCCCTCTCACTGACACTCAATACTGACACAGTATAAACCCCTCTCACTGACACTCAATACTGACACAGTATAAACCCCTCTCACTGACACTCAATATTTACACACAGTATAAACCCCTCTCACTGACACTCAATACTTACACAGTATAAACCCCTCTCACTGACACTCAATCCTTACACAGTATAAACCCCTCTCACTGACACTCAATACTTACACAGTATAAACCCCTCTCACTGACACTCAATACTTACATAGTGTAAACCCTTCTCACTGACACTCAATACTTACACAGTATAAACCCCTCTCACTGACACTCAATACTTACACAGTATAAACCCCTCTCACTGACACTCAATACTTACATAGTGTAAACCCTTCTCACTGACACTCAATACTGACACAGTATAAACCCCTCTCACTGACACTCAATACTTACATAGTGTAAACCCCTCTCACTGACACTCAATACTGACACAGTATAAACCCCTCTCACTGACACTCAATACTGACACAGTATAAACCCCTCTCACTGACACTCAATATTTACACACAGTATAAACCCCTCTCACTGACACTCTATATTTACACAGTATAAACCCCTCTCACTGACACTCAATACTTACACAGTATAAACCCCTCTCACTGACACTCTATATTTACACAGTATAAACCCCTCTCACTGACACTCAATACTGACACAGTATAAACCCCTCTCATTGACACTCAATATTTACACAGTATAAACCCCTCTCACTGACACTCAATACTTACACAGTATAAACCCCTCTCACTGACACTCAATACTTACACAGTATAAACCCCTCTCACTGACACTCAATACTGACACAGTATAAACCCCTCTCACTGACACTCAATACTTACACAGTATAAACCCCTCTCACTGACACTCAATACTGACACAGTATAAACCCCTCTCATTGACACTCAATACTTACACAGTATAAACCCCTCTCACTGACACTCAATACTGACACAGTATAAACCCCTCTCACTGACACTCAATACTGACACAGTATAAACCCCTCTCACTGACACTCAATATTTACACACAGTATAAACCCCTCTCACTGACACTCAATACTGACACAGTACAAACCCCTCTCACTGACACTCAATACTGACACAGTATAAACCCCTCTCACTGACACTCAATACTGACACAGTATAAACCCCTCTCACTGACACTCAATACTGACACAGTATAAACCCCTCTCACTGACACTCAATACTGACACAGTATAAACCCCTCTCACTGACACTCAATACTTACACAGTATAAACCCCTCTCACTGACACTCAATACTGACACAGTATAAACCCCTCTCACTGACACTCAATACTGACACAGTATAAACCCCTCTCACTGACACTCAATACTGATACAGTATAAACCCCTCTCACTGACACTCAATACTTACACAGTATAAACCCCTCTCACTGACACTCAATACTTACACAGTAAAAACCCCTTCTCACTGACACTCAATACTTACACAGTATAAACCGCTCTCACTGACACTCAATACTTACACAGTATAAACCCCTCTCACTGACACTCAATACTTACACAGTATAAACCCCTCTCACTGACACTCAATACTGACACAGTATAAACCCCTCTCACTGACACTCAATACTTACATAGTGTAAACCCTTCTCACTGACACTCAATACTTACACAGTATAAACCCCTCTCACTGACACTCAATACTTACACAGTATAAACCCCTCTCACTGACACTCAATACTTACATAGTGTAAACCCTTCTCACTGACACTCAATACTTACACAGTATAAACCCCTCTCACTGACACTCAATACTGACACAGTATAAACCCCTCTCACTGACACTCAATACTGACACAGTATAAACCCCTCTCACTGACACTCAATACTTACATAGTGTAAACCCCTCTCACTGACACTCAATACTGACACAGTATAACCCCCTCTCACTGACACTCAATACTGACACAGTATAAACCCCTCTCACTGACACTCAATATTTACACACAATATAAACCCCTCTCACTGACACTCTATATTTACACAGTATAAACCCCTCTCACTGACACTCAATACTTACACAGTATAAACCCCTCTCACTGACACTCTATATTTACACAGTATAAACCCCTCTCACCGACACTCAATACTGACACAGTATAAACCCCTCTCATTGACACTCAATATTTACACAGTATAAACCCCTCTCACTGACACTCAATACTTACACAGTATAAACCCCTCTCACTGACACTCAATACTTACACAGTATAAACCCCTCTCACTGACACTCAATACTGACACAGTATAAACCCCTCTCACTGACACTCAATACTGACA
The DNA here is from genome assembly GCF_036365525.1 of Heterodontus francisci. Lineage (NCBI taxonomy): Eukaryota > Metazoa > Chordata > Chondrichthyes > Heterodontiformes > Heterodontidae > Heterodontus > Heterodontus francisci. Next base: position 20,584,089 of record NC_090386.1, on the reverse strand, counting down.
CAGTATAAACCCCTCTCACTGACACTCAATATTTACACACAGTATAAACCCCTCTCACTGACACTCAATACTGACACAGTACAAACCCCTCTCACTGACACTCAATACTGACACAGTATAAACCCCTCTCACTGACACTCAATACTGACACAGTATAAACCCCTCTCACTGACACTCAATACTGACACAGTATAAACCCCTCTCACTGACACTCAATACTGACACAGTATAAACCCCTCTCACTGACACTCAATACTAACACAGTATAAACCCCTCTCACTGACACTCAATACTTACACAGTATAAACCCCTCTCACTGACACTCAATACTTACACAGTATAAACCCCTCTCACTGACACTCAATACTGACACAGTATAAACCCCTCTCACTGACACTCAACACTGACACAGTATAAACCCCTCTCACTGACACTCAATACTGACACAGTATAAACCCCTCTCACTGACACTCAACACTGACAAAGTATAAACCCCTCTCACTGACACTCAATACTGACACAGTATAAACCCCTCTCACTGACACTCAATACTTACACAGTAAAAACCCCTCTCACTGACACTCAATACTTACATAGTATAAACCCCTCTCACTGACACTCAATACTGACACACAGTATAAACCCTTCTCACTGATACTCAATACTTACACAGTATAAACCCCTCTCACTGACACTCAATACTTACACAGTATAAACCCCTCTCACTGACACTCAATACTTACACAGTATAAACCCTTCTCACTGATACTCAATACTTACACAGTATAAACCCCTCTCACTGACACTCAATACTTACACAGTATAAACCCTTCTCACTGATACTCAATACTTACACAGTATAAACCCCTCTCACTGACACTCAATACTGACACAGTATAAACCCCTCTCACTGACACTCAATACTGACACAGTATAAACCCCTCTCACTGACACTCAATACTGACACAGTATAAACCCCTCTCACTGACACTGAATACTTACACAGTATATCCCCTCTCACTGACACTCAATACTTACACAGTATAAACCCCTCTCACTGACACTCAATACTGACACAGTATAAACCCCTCTCACTGACACTCAATACTGACACAGTAATAAACCCCTCTCACTGACACTCAATACTTACACAGTATAAACCCCTCTCACTGACACTCAATACTGACACAGTATAAACCCCTCTCACTGACACTCAATACTTACACAGTATAAACCCCTCTCACTGACACTCAATACTTACACAGTATAAACCCCTCTCACTGACACTCAATACTGACACAGTATAAACCCCTCTCACTGACACTCAATACTGACACAGTATAAACCCCTCTCACTGACACTCAATACTGACACAGTATAAACCCCTCTCACTGACACTCAATACTGACACAGTATAAACCCCTCTCACTGACACTCAATACTTACACAGTAAAAACCCCTTCTCACTGACACTCAATACTTACATAGTTTAAACCCTTCTCACTGACACTCAATACTTACACAGTAAAAACCCCTCTCACTGACACTCAATACTGACACAGTATAAACCCCTCTCACTGACACTCAATACTTACACAGTAAAAACCCCTTCTCACTGACACTCAATACTTACATAGTTTAAACCCTTCTCACTGACACTCAATACTTACACAGTATAAACCCCTCTCACTGACACTCTATATTTACACAGTATAAACCCCTCTCACTGACACTCAATACTTACACAGTTTAAACCCCTCTTGCTGACGCTCAATATTTACACACAGTATGAACCCCTCTCACTGACACTCAATATTTACACAGTATAAACCCCTCTCACTGACACTCAATACTTACACAGTATAAACCACTCTCACTGACACTCAATACTGACACAGTATAAACCCCTCTCACTGACACTCAATACTGACACAGTATAAACCCCTCTCACTGACACTCAATACTGACACAGTATAAACCCCTCTCACTGACACTCAATACTTACATAGTGTAAACCCCTCTCACTGACACTCAATACTGACACAGTATAAACCCCTCTCACTGACACTCAATACTTACATAGTGTAAACCCTTCTCACTGACACTCAATACTTACACAGTATAAACCCCTCTCACTGACACTCAATACTTACATAGTGTAAACCCTTCTCACTGACACTCAATACTTACACAGTATAAACCCCTCTCACTGACACTCAATACTGACACAGTATAAACCCCTCTCACTGACACTCAATACTGACACAGTATAAACCCCTCTCACTGACACTCAATACTTACATAGTGTAAACCCCTCTCACTGACACTCAATACTGACACAGTATAAACCCCTCTCACTGACACTCAATACTGACACAGTATAAACCCCTCTCACTGACACTCAATATTTACACACAGTATAAACCCCTCTCACTGACACTCTATATTTACACAGTATAAACCCCTCTCACTGACACTCAATACTTACACAGTATAAACCCCTCTCACTGACACTCTATATTTACACAGTATAAACCCCTCTCACTGACACTCAATACTGACACAGTATAAACCCCTCTCATTGACACTCAATATTTACACAGTATAAACCCCTCTCACTGACACTCAATACTTACACAGTATAAACCCCTCTCACTGACACTCAATACTGACACAGTATAAACCCCTCTCACTGACACTCAATACTTACATAGTGTAAACCCTTCTCACTGACACTCAATACTTACACAGTATAAACCCCTCTCACTGACACTCAATACTTACACAGTATAAACCCCTCTCACTGACACTCAATACTTACATAGTGTAAACCCTTCTCACTGACACTCAATACTTACACAGTATAAACCCCTCTCACTGACACTCAATACTGACACAGTATAAACCCCTCTCACTGACACTCAATACTGACACAGTATAAACCCCTCTCACTGACACTCAATACTTACATAGTGTAAACCCCTCTCACTGACACTCAATACTGACACAGTATAAACCCCTCTCACTGACACTCAATACTGACACAGTATAAACCCCTCTCACTGACACTCAATATTTACACACAGTATAAACCCCTCTCACTGACACTCTATATTTACACAGTATAAACCCCTCTCACTGACACTCAATACTTACACAGTATAAACCCCTCTCACTGACACTCTATATTTACACAGTATAAACCCCTCTCACTGACACTCAATACTGACACAGTATAAACCCCTCTCATTGACACTCAATATTTACACAGTATAAACCCCTCTCACTGACACTCAATACTTACACAGTATAAACCCCTCTCACTGACACTCAATACTGACACGGTATAAACCCCTCTCACTGACACTCAATACTGACACAGTATAAACCCCTCTCACTGACACTCAATATTTACACACAGTATAAACCCCTCTCACTGACACTCAATACTGACACAGTACAAACCCCTCTCACTGACACTCAATACTGACACAGTATAAACCCCTCTCACTGACACTCAATACTGACACAGTATAAACCCCTCTCACTGACACTCAATACTGACACAGTATAAACCCCTCTCACTGACACTCAATACTGACACAGTATAAACCCCTCTCACTGACACTCAATATTTACACACAGTATAAACCCCTCTCACTGACACTCTATATTTACACAGTATAAACCCCTCTCACTGACACTCAATACTTACACAGTATAAACCCCTCTCACTGACACTCTATATTTACACAGTATAAACCCCTCTCACTGACACTCAATACTGACACAGTATAAACCCCTCTCATTGACACTCAATATTTACACAGTATAAACCCCTCTCACTGACACTCAATACTTACACAGTATAAACCCCTCTCACTGACACTCAATACTTACACAGTATAAACCCCTCTCACTGACACTCAATACTGACACAGTATAAACCCCTCTCACTGACACTCAATACTGACACAGTATAAACCCCTCTCACTGACACTCAATATTTACACACAGTATAAACCCCTCTCACTGACACTCAATACTTACACAGTATAAACCCCTCTCACTGACACTCAATACTTACACAGTATAAACCCCTCTCACTGACACTCAATACTTACACAGTATAAACCCGTCTCACTGACACTCAATACTGACACAGTATAAACCCCTCTCACTGACACTCAATACTTACATAGTGTAAACCCTTCTCACTGACACTCAATACTTACACAGTATAAACCCCTCTCACTGACACTCAATACTTACACAGTATAAACCCCTCTCACTGACACTCAATACTTACATAGTGTAAACCCTTCTCACTGACACTCAATACTGACACAGTATAAACCCCTCTCACTGACACTCAATACTTACATAGTGTAAACCCCTCTCACTGACACTCAATACTGACACAGTATAAACCCCTCTCACTGACACTCAATACTGACACAGTATAAACCCCTCTCACTGACACTCAATATTTACACACAGTATAAACCCCTCTCACTGACACTCTATATTTACACAGTATAAACCCCTCTCACTGACACTCAATACTTACACAGTATAAACCCCTCTCACTGACACTCTATATTTACACAGTATAAACCCCTCTCACTGACACTCAATACTGACACAGTATAAACCCCTCTCATTGACACTCAATATTTACACAGTATAAACCCCTCTCACTGACACTCAATACTTACACAGTATAAACCCCTCTCACTGACACTCAATACTTACACAGTATAAACCCCTCTCACTGACACTCAATACTGACACAGTATAAACCCCTCTCACTGACACTCAATACTGACACAGTATAAACCCCTCTCACTGACACTCAATATTTACACACAGTATAAACCCCTCTCACTGACACTCAATACTGACACAGTACAAACCCCTCTCACTGACACTCAATACTGACACAGTATAAACCCCTCTCACTGACACTCAATACTGACACAGTATAAACCCCTCTCACTGACACTCAATACTGACACAGTATAAACCCCTCTCACTGACACTCAATACTGATACAGTATAAACCCCTCTCACTGACACTCAATACTTACACAGTATAAACCCCTCTCACTGACACTCAATACTTACACAGTAAAAACCCCTTCTCACTGACACTCAATACTTACACAGTATAAACCGCTCTCACTGACACTCAATACTTACACAGTATAAACCCCTCTCACTGACACTCAATACTTACACAGGATAAACCCCTCTCACTGACACTCAATACTGACACAGTATAAACCCCTCTCACTGACACTCAATACTTACATAGTGTAAACCCTTCTCACTGACACTCAATACTTACACAGTATAAACCCCTCTCACTGACACTCAATACTTACACAGTATAAACCCCTCTCACTGACACTCAATACTTACATAGTGTAAACCCTTCTCACTGACACTCAATACTGACACAGTATAAACCCCTCTCACTGACACTCAATACTGACACAGTATAAACCCCTCTCACTGACACTCAATACTTACATAGTGTAAACCCCTCTCACTGACACTCAATACTGACACAGTATAAACCCCTCTCACTGACACTCAATACTGACACAGTATAAACCCCTCTCACTGACACTCAATATTTACACACAGTATAAACCCCTCTCACTGACACTCTATATTTACACAGTATAAACCCCTCTCACTGACACTCAATACTTACACAGTATAAACCCCTCTCACTGACACTCTATATTTACACAGTATAAACCCCTCTCACTGACACTCAATACTGACACAGTATAAACCCCTCTCATTGACACTCAATATTTACACAGTATAAACCCCTCTCACTGACACTCAATACTTACACAGTATAAACCCCTCTCACTGACACTCAATACTGACACAGTATAAACCCCTCTCACTGACACTCAATACTTACATAGTGTAAACCCTTCTCACTGACACTCAATACTTACACAGTATAAACCCCTCTCACTGACACTCAATACTTACACAGTATAAACCCCTCTCACTGACACTCAATACTTACATAGTGTAAACCCTTCTCACTGACACTCAATACTTACACAGTATAAACCCCTCTCACTGACACTCAATACTGACACAGTATAAACCCCTCTCACTGACACTCAATACTGACACAGTATAAACCCCTCTCACTGACACTCAATACTTACATAGTGTAAACCCCTCTCACTGACACTCAATACTGACACAGTATAAACCCCTCTCACTGACACTCAATACTGACACAGTATAAACCCCTCTCACTGACACTCAATATTTACACACAGTATAAACCCCTCTCACTGACACTCTATATTTACACAGTATAAACCCCTCTCACTGACACTCAATACTTACACAGTATAAACCCCTCTCACTGACACTCTATATTTACACAGTATAAACCCCTCTCACTGACACTCAATACTGACACAGTATAAACCCCTCTCATTGACACTCAATATTTACACAGTATAAACCCCTCTCACTGACACTCAATACTTACACAGTATAAACCCCTCTCACTGACACTCAATACTGACACAGTATAAACCCCTCTCACTGACACTCAATACTGACACAGTATAAACCCCTCTCACTGACACTCAATATTTACACACAGTATAAACCCCTCTCACTGACACTCAATACTGACACAGTACAAACCCCTCTCACTGACACTCAATACTGACACAGTATAAACCCCTCTCACTGACACTCAATACTGACACAGTATAAACCCCTCTCACTGACACTCAATACTGACACAGTATAAACCCCTCTCACTGACACTCAATACTGACACAGTATAAACCCCTCTCACTGACACTCAATATTTACACACAGTATAAACCCCTCTCACTGACACTCTATATTTACACAGTATAAACCCCTCTCACTGACACTCAATACTTACACAGTATAAACCCCTCTCACTGACACTCTATATTTACACAGTATAAACCCCTCTCACTGACACTCAATACTGACACAGTATAAACCCCTCTCATTGACACTCAATATTTACACAGTATAAACCCCTCTCACTGACACTCAATACTTACACAGTATAAACCCCTCTCACTGACACTCAATACTTACACAGTATAAACCCCTCTCACTGACACTCAATACTGACACAGTATAAACCCCTCTCACTGACACTCAATACTGACACAGTATAAACCCCTCTCACTGACACTCAATATTTACACACAGTATAAACCCCTCTCACTGACACTCAATACTTACACAGTATAAACCCCTCTCACTGACACTCAATACTTACACAGTATAAACCCCTCTCACTGACACTCAATACTTACACAGTATAAACCCGTCTCACTGACACTCAATACTGACACAGTATAAACCCCTCTCACTGACACTCAATACTTACATAGTGTAAACCCTTCTCACTGACACTCAATACTTACACAGTATAAACCCCTCTCACTGACACTCAATACTTACACAGTATAAACCCCTCTCACTGACACTCAATACTTACATAGTGTAAACCCTTCTCACTGACACTCAATACTGACACAGTATAAACCCCTCTCACTGACACTCAATACTTACATAGTGTAAACCCCTCTCACTGACACTCAATACTGACACAGTATAAACCCCTCTCACTGACACTCAATACTGACACAGTATAAACCCCTCTCACTGACACTCAATATTTACACACAGTATAAACCCCTCTCACTGACACTCTATATTTACACAGTATAAACCCCTCTCACTGACACTCAATACTTACACAGTATAAACCCCTCTCACTGACACTCTATATTTACACAGTATAAACCCCTCTCACTGACACTCAATACTGACACAGTATAAACCCCTCTCATTGACACTCAATATTTACACAGTATAAACCCCTCTCACTGACACTCAATACTTACACAGTATAAACCCCTCTCACTGACACTCAATACTTACACAGTATAAACCCCTCTCACTGACACTCAATACTGACACAGTATAAACCCCTCTCACTGACACTCAATACTGACACAGTATAAACCCCTCTCACTGACACTCAATATTTACACACAGTATAAACCCCTCTCACTGACACTCAATACTGACACAGTACAAACCCCTCTCACTGACACTCAATACTGACACAGTATAAACCCCTCTCACTGACACTCAATACTGACACAGTATAAACCCCTCTCACTGACACTCAATACTGACACAGTATAAACCCCTCTCACTGACACTCAATACTGATACAGTATAAACCCCTCTCACTGACACTCAATACTTACACAGTATAAACCCCTCTCACTGACACTCAATACTTACACAGTAAAAACCCCTTCTCACTGACACTCAATACTTACACAGTATAAACCGCTCTCACTGACACTCAATACTTACACAGTATAAACCCCTCTCACTGACACTCAATACTTACACAGGATAAACCCCTCTCACTGACACTCAATACTGACACAGTATAAACCCCTCTCACTGACACTCAATACTTACATAGTGTAAACCCTTCTCACTGACACTCAATACTTACACAGTATAAACCCCTCTCACTGACACTCAATACTTACACAGTATAAACCCCTCTCACTGACACTCAATACTTACATAGTGTAAACCCTTCTCACTGACACTCAATACTGACACAGTATAAACCCCTCTCACTGACACTCAATACTGACACAGTATAAACCCCTCTCACTGACACTCAATACTTACATAGTGTAAACCCCTCTCACTGACACTCAATACTGACACAGTATAAACCCCTCTCACTGACACTCAATACTGACACAGTATAAACCCCTCTCACTGACACTCAATATTTACACACAGTATAAACCCCTCTCACTGACACTCTATATTTACACAGTATAAACCCCTCTCACTGACACTCAATACTTACACAGTATAAACCCCTCTCACTGACACTCTATATTTACACAGTATAAACCCCTCTCACTGACACTCAATACTGACACAGTATAAACCCCTCTCATTGACACTCAATATTTACACAGTATAAACCCCTCTCACTGACACTCAATACTTACACAGTATAAACCCCTCTCACTGACACTCAATACTTACACAGTATAAACCCCTCTCACTGACACTCAATACTGACACAGTATAAACCCCTCTCACTGACACTCAATACTGACACAGTATAAACCCCTCTCACTGACACTCAATATTTACACACAGTATAAACCCCTCTCACTGACACTCAATACTGACACAGTACAAACCACTCTCACTGACACTCAATACTTACACACAGTATAAACCCCTCTCACTGACACTCAATACTTACACAGTATAAACCCCTCTCACTGACACTCAATACTTACACAGTATAAACCCCTCTCACTGACACTCAATACTGATACAGTATAAACCCCTCTCACTGACACTCAATACTTACACAGTATAAACCCCTCTCACTGACACTCAATACTTACACAGTATAAACCCCTCTCACTGACACTCAATACTTACACAGTATAAACCCCTCTCACTGACACTCAATACTTACACAGTATAAACCCCTCTCACTGACACTCAATACTGACACAGTATAAACCCCTCTCACTGACACTCAACACTGACACAGTATAAACCCCTCTCACTGACACTCAATACTGACACAGTATAAACCCCTCTCACTGACACTCAACACTGACACAGTATAAACCCCTCTCACTGACACTCAATACTGACACAGTATAAACCCCTCTCACTGACACTCAATACTTACACAGTAAAAACCCCTCTCACTGACACTCAATACTTACATAGTATAAACCCCTCTCACTGACACTCAATACTTACACACAGTATAAACCCTTCTCACTGATACTCAATACTTACACAGTATAAACCCCTCTCACTGACACTCAATACTTACACAGTATAAACCCCTCTCACTGACACTCAATACTTACACAGTATAAACCCTTCTCACTGATACTCAATACTTACACAGTATAAACCCCTCTCACTGACACTCAATACTTACACAGTATAAACCCTTCTCACTGATACTCAATACTTACACAGTATAAACCCCTCTCACTGACACTCAATACTGACACAGTATAAACCCCTCTCACTGACACTCAATACTGACACAGTATAAACCCCTCTCACTGACACTCAATACTGACACAGTATAAACCCCTCTCACTGACACTGAATACTTACACAGTATATCCCCTCTCACTGACACTCAATACTTACACAGTATAAACCCCTCTCACTGACACTCAATACTGACACAGTATAAACCCCTCTCACTGACACTCAATACTGACACAGTATAAACCCCTCTCACTGACACTCAATACTTACACAGTATAAACCCCTCTCACTGTCACTCAATACTTACACAGTATAAACCCCTCTCACTGACACTCAATACTGACACAATATAAACCCCTCTCACTGACACTCAATACTTACACAGTATAAACCCCTCTCACTGACACTCAATACTTACACAGTAAAAACCCCTTCTCACTGACACTCAATACTTACATAGTTTAAACCCTTCTCACTGACACTCAATACTTACACAGTATAAACCCCTCTCATTGACACTCAAAACTGACACAGTATAAATCCCTCTCACTGACACTCAATACTTACACAGTATAAACCCCTCTCACTGACACTCAATACTGACACAGTATAAACCCCTCTCACTGACACTCAATACTTACACAGTATAAACCCCTCTCACTGACACTCAATACTGACACAGTATAAACCCCTCTCACTGACACTCAATACTGACACAGTATAAACCCTTCTCACTGACACTCAATACTTACACAGTATAAACCCCTTTCACTGACACTCAATACTTACATAGTGTAAACCCTTCTCACTGACACTCAATCCTGACACAGTATAAACCCCTCTCACTGACACTCAATACTTACATAGTGTAAACCCCTCTCACTGACACTCAATACTGACACAATATAAACCCCTTCTCACTGACACTCAATACTGACACAGTATAAACCCCTCTCACTGACACTCAATATTTACACACAGTATAAACCCCTCTCACTGACACTCTATATTTACACAGTATAAACCCCTCTCACTGACACTCAATACTTACACAGTATAAACCCCTCTTGCTGACACTCAATATTTACACACAGTATGAACCCCTCTCACTGACACTCAATATTTACACAGTATAAACCCCTCTCACTGACACTCAATACTTACACAGTATAAACCACTCTCACTGACACTCAATACTTACACAGTATAAACCCCTCTCACTGACACTCAATACTGACACAGTATAAACCCCTCTCACTGACACTCAATACTGACACAGTATAAACCCCGCTCACTGACACTCAATACTGACACAGTATAAACCCCTCTCACTGACACTCAATATTTACACACAGTATAAACCCCTCTCACTGACACTCTATATTTACACAGTATAAACCCCTCTCCACTGACACTCAATACTTACACAGTATAAACCCCTCTCACTGACACTCAATACTTACACAGTATAAACCCCTCTCACTGACACTCAATACTTACACAGTATAAACCCCTCTCACTGACACTCAATACTGACACAGTATAAACCCCTCTCACTGACACTCAATACTTACATAGTGTAAACCCTTCTCACTGACACTCAATACTTACACAGTATAAACCCCTCTCACTGACACTCAATACTTACACAGTATAAACCCCTCTCACTGACACTCAATACTTACATAGTGTAAACCCTTCTCACTGACACTCAATACTGACACAGTATAAACCCCTCTCACTGACACTCAATACTTACATAGTGTAAACCCCTCTCACTGACACTCAATACTTACATAGTGTAAACCCCTCTCACTGACACTCAATACTGACACAGTATAAACCCCTCTCACTGACACTCAATACTGACACAGTATAAACCCCTCTCACTGACACTCAATACTGACACAGTATAAACCCCTCTCACTGACACTCAATACTGACACAGTATAAACCCCTCCCACTAACACTCAATACTGATACAGTATAAACCCCTCTCACTGACACTCAATACTTACACAGTATAAACCCCTCTCACTGACACTCAATACTTACACAGTAAAAACCCCTTCTCACTGACACTCAATACTTACACAGTATAAACCACTCTCACTGACACTCAATACTTACACAGTATAAACCCCTCTCACTGACACTCAATACTTACACAGTATAAACCCCTCTCACTGACACTCAATACTTACACAGTATAAACCCCTCTCACTGACACTCAATACTTACACAGTATAAACCACTCTCACTGACACTCAATACTTACACAGTATAAACCCCTCTCACTGACACTCAATACTTACACAGTATAAACCACTCTCACTGACACTCAATACTTACACAGTATAAACCACTCTCACTGACACTAAATACTTACACAGTATAAACCCCTCTCACTGACACTCAATACTTACACAGTATAAACCCCTCTCACTGACACTCAATACTTACACAGTATAAACCCCTCTCACTGACACTCAATACTGACACAGTATAAACCCCTCTCACTGACACTCAATACTTACACAGTATAAACCCCTCTCACTGACACTCAATACTGACACAGTATAAACCCCTCTCACTGACACTCAATACTTACATAGTGTAAACCCTTCTCACTGACACTCAATACTTACACAGTATAAACCCCTCTCACTGACACTCAATACTTACACAGTATAAACCCCTCTCACTGACACTCAATACTTACATAGTGTAAACCCTTCTCACTGACACTCAATACTTACACAGTATAAACCCCTCTCACTGACACTCAATACTGACACAGTATAAACCCCTCTCACTGACACTCAATACTGACACAGTATAAACCCCTCTCACTGACACTCAATACTTACATAGTGTAAACCCCTCTCACTGACACTCAATACTGACACAGTATAAACCCCTCTCACTGACACTCAATACTGACACAGTATAAACCCCTCTCACTGACACTCAATATTTACACACAGTATAAACCCCTCTCACTGACACTCTATATTTACACAGTATAAACCCCTCTCACTGACACTCAATACTTACACAGTATAAACCCCTCTCACTGACACTCTATATTTACACAGTATAAACCCCTCTCACTGACACTCAATACTGACACAGTATAAACCCCTCTCATTGACACTCAATATTTACACAGTATAAACCCCTCTCACTGACACTCAATACTTACACAGTATAAACCCCTCTCACTGACACTCAATACTTACACAGTATAAACCCCTCTCACTGACACTCAATACTGACACAGTATAAACCCCTCTCACTGACACTCAATATTTACACACAGTATAAACCCCTCTCACTGACACTCAATACTGACACAGTACAAACCCCTCTCACTGACACTCAATACTGACACAGTATAAACACCTCTCACTGACACTCAATACTGACACAGTATAAACCCCTCTCACTGACACTCAATACTGACACAGTATAAACCCCTCTCACTGACACTCAATACTTACACAGTATAAACCCCTCTCACTGACACTCAATACTTACACAGTATAAACCCCTCTCACTGACACTCAATACTGACACAGTATAAACCCCTCTCACTGACACTCAACACTGACACAGTATAAACCCCTCTCACTGACACTCAATACTGACACAGTATAAACCCCTCTCACTGACACTCAACACTGACACAGTATAAACCCCTCTCACTGACACTCAATACTTACATAGTTTAAACCCTTCTCACTGACACTCAATACTTACACAGTATAAACCCCTCTCACTGACACTCAATACTTACACAGTATAAACCCCTCTCACTGACACTCAATACTTACATAGTTTAAACCCTTCTCACTGACACTCAATACTTACACAGTATAAACCCCTCTCACTGACACTCAATACTTACACAGTAAAAACCCCTTCTCACTGACACTCAATACTTACATAGTTTAAACCCTTCTCACTGACACTCAATACTTACACAGTATAAACCCCTCTCACTGACACTCAATACTGACACAGTATAAACCCCTCTCACTGACACTCAATACTTACACAGTATAAACCCCTCTCACTGACACTCAATACTTACACAGTATAAACCCCTCTCACTGACACTCAATACTGACACAGTATAAACCCTTCTCACTGACACTCAATACTTACACAGTATAAACCCCTCTCACTGTCACTCAATACTTACATCGTGTAAACCCTTCTCACTGACACTCAATACTTACACAGTATAAACCCCTCTCACTGACACTCAATACTGACACAGTATAAACCCCTCTCACTGACACTCAATACTGACACAGCATAAACCCCTCTCACTGACACTCAATATTTACACACAGTATAAAGTCCTTTCACTGAGACCTGCTACCCACACAGAGTATAAACCCCTCTCAATGACTCTCAATGTTCACAGCGTAAACCCTTGCCCCTCTTCTCGATGCCATCACTCACATCGACATCACTCAAAAAGAGGTCACTTTCCACATGTTCACTGGTGACACCCACCTTGACCTCACTGCGACCTCTCTTGACCCCTTCACTGTCTCTGATTTCTCACACATGTTTGCAGCATCCTCTGGATGACCAAAATGTCCTTCAGTTAAATATGGGGAACGCCAGTGCCAGCGACTTTGGTCCTCGGCACCATCTCCTAGCTATTGTAGTATAAGAATGTAAAGGGTGAAGGCTGAAGACAGTGAGAGCAAACCCTCCCACTGTAAGAGTGATGATTTAATAGTCACATGAGGATAGGCTGGAGAGAAGGAGAGAAAACAGCATGAACGATGCTAGCTTAGGAGGCTTGATGAGAGTGTATATAGGATTCTGTAAATAATCGAGTCCTTAGTTGACCTTATCCTGAGTCTGAGACTTTCTCCAGAATGTCCCTGATATGCTACTAAATACAACAACAACAGCACACAACATGGGGGCACCAGTTAAAATGTCCAGGAAAATTTGAAGTTCTCCATACGTCGTGAAGTAGCACCAAGAGAAGAGCAGATCTAGTCAGGGGACTGCAACAAACTCAAGAGCTGCTCCGTAGCCAGAGACAACGCGGACAGTTAGTGAGAAAGCCCTGCAGCCTCTCTGACTGCACCCCAGAAGCGTGGGGTCTGCATTGGTACATCCAGGCCCATCTATTGGATCTGAGTTTCAGCACCATGTGACGGTCCAGTATCGGATGAGAGATTTGAAAGGGGCAGTAATGGTTAACTGTGCACTAAGTTAAAACCACGGGTAGGGAATCTGAGTTTGGGCAATGAGACAACTCGGGAGTCAGGTGGAGTTGGCAGCCATATCTCAGCAGAGGACGGAGAGAAAGCACGAGAAAGGTTGGAAAGCGTGGGAAATCCCCAGAAAGACCAAGAACACCTCGATTCAAGCCTGCAAGATTTTAAACCCTAGAGAGCCTTAAAAAAGCAAAGAAAGTAACATGGATTTTAGATTCTGAATGCCTGAAAGTTTCCACAATCATGAAGGACCCAATCAAGTACAAAATTGGTCCAAATGAAGGAACAGATTCCCACGATTTAGGATTGCTTCCCAATTCCATACAAAGTCAAAAGTTGAACAAGTAAATACCCTTTTATATTCATTAGGTGTGATTGTGGACAATGTAATTGTGAGGCAAGTGATAAACGAGGCTTCTGATAAATTTGAATATGTCCTTCCAGCTTTTGATAAATATTTTCATCTTCACAGCATTAAAATCCTGGAAAGAGCCAAATTTAGCAAACGGGCGCAGAAGATAGGTGAATCTGTAGATTCTTATATTAATGATCTGTACAGATGGATGCGAATATGACGAATTAAAGACAGAACTAATCAGGGACTGAATATTAGTCGGCACAGCGGATGAATCTTTGTCAGACCATTTGCAGTTGAAGGAGGACCGAAAAGTCCATTCAGATTGTAAGACAGGCTGAAGTTCGCAAACAAAATAGTGCCCATCTTCTTGATCATATGCAGGTCTAAGCCTGCTTTTCTACTCAGTAAGACAAGCCAGGATGAGAAGAAGTTCAGCGACGGCCCAATTTGTGAAGCCAAGGTCAGAGAAGCACTTTGTGGAAAAGAAGACACACACAGAGGAGAAGGTGCGTGACACTGGAAAACCGTGCCAACGTTGTGGAGCCAGGAAGACCCACAGACGAGAGCAGTGTCCAGCAAGTAAAGCTGAGTGTTACAATTGTAACAAGACTGGGCAGTATGGGAAAATGTGCCAGAGCAAAACTTCTTCATTCAAACTTCTGCAAAGCAGAAAACTTTCACACAGAGAGCAGTGAATCAAGTGCATCAATATCCAGAAGATAAAGGACCAGGAGATTTCCTAGGAGAAATCAATGACCTAGGATACATTGGTAGTCAGTAGAGGAACATGACCAAAGAGTTCGAGCGATTCTAGAGCGACTTCAAGAAGAAAGACTAGAACGAGAAGTGCAAATTTTCCAAGACCTCAATTTGTTTCTTGGGACACATAGAGAGCAGTGAAGGTGTAATGGTAGATCCACAGAAGTCAAGGACCATTACAGAATTTCCTCCTCGTACTACAGTTCAGCAGCTCCAAAGATTCCTAGGAATGTTAGCAAAGTTTCTACCTTAGTTAGCACAGACCACTGAACAGTTGAGAGAACGCTTCAAGAAACAACAAGCGTGGTGTTGGCATTCTCACCAAGAACAAGCATTCTGGAGAATTAAAGAGATGCTTATGTCACCGGACATCTTGGCACATTACAACCCTACACTACCTACGACAATAGCAGCAGACGCCTCCTCAACTGGTTTAGGGGCCGTTCTTTTACAAGAGAAACCTGATGGTTCCCGTAGACCATATTCTACGCATCTAGAGCTTTGTCAGACACAGAGACACAGTGTGCAGCAATAGAAAAAGAAACGCTAGCCATCACATGGGCATGTGAAAAACTTTCTGACTATATCGTTGGATTGAGTGCCAGCAATTGTATGTGATACACATGACTGAAGGAAACATACATAGAAATAGGAGAACTATCATCCCTATTCCCCAAAAGCAACAGCCAATCATTCATTTGGAAGACCCAGATGAAGATGCACAAACCAAAACCAAACAGAATACTACAATCTGTAGTAAAGATCAACCAATTCAGCGATCCAGACTTACAAGGAAGATTACTGATCGTCCCAATCAATTGACAACCAGATTGGGGAGAGTTGCCAAACCTCCTAACTGACTAAATCTGTGGGGGGGAGAGGGTAGTAGATAAGTCAAGTATGTATATATGTTTGAGAAAATGTTGGATAAAGACTTGGTGGGACATGTAATGTAAGGATGTAAAGGGTTAATGCTGAAGACAGTGAGAGGAACCCCTCCCACTGTAAGAGTGATGAGGTCATAGTCATATGAGGTTAGGCTGGGGAGAAGAAGGTATAGCAGCATGAAGAATGCTAGCTTAGGAGGCTTGAAGTGAGTACATAGTATTATGTAAATAATAGAGTTCATAGTTGACCTTATCCTGAGTCTGAGACGTCCTCCAGAATGTCACTGATATGCGACTAAATACAACAACAGCACACAACAGCTATCGCCTGTATCCATGCCCACTGTCCAAGTCTGAACCAGGCTGTTCCCGACCTGGGTTCATATTTGAAATTGAGCTGAGTTTCCAATCCCATATTCTCTCCATCACCAAGACCGCATACTTCCATCTCTGTAACATCGTCCAACACTACTCCTGCCTCAGCTCATCTGCTGCTGAGACCCTCATTGAGGCCTTTTTTTAAATTTCAGACTTGACGGTTCTGAAGCTTTCCTGGCCGGCCTCCCATCTTCCACTCTCCATAAATGTGAGCTCATCAAAAACCCTGCTGCTCTTGTCCTTATTCGTACCAAGTCCCATCCTCCTATCATCCAAGTCCCATTCCCCTATCACCCATGTACTCACTGACTTACATTGGCTCCTGGTCAAGCAACACCTCAATTTTAAAATTCTCATCCTTGTTTTCAAATCCCTCTGTGGTCTCACCCCTCCCTATCTCTGTAATCTCCTCCAGTCCAATACCATCCAAGATATCTGCTCTCTTCTAATTCTGGCTTCTTGAGTATCCCTGATTTTAATTACTCCACCATTGGTGGTGGACCCTTCAGTTGCCTAGGCTCTAAGCTCTGGAATACCCTTTGTACACCTCTCTGCCTTCCAACCTCGCTTTCCTCCTTTAAGATGCTCCTTAAAACCTACCTCTTTGACCGAGCTTTTGGTCATCTGATCTAATATCTGCTTATGTGGCACAATGTCATATTTTGTTTTATAATGCTGCTGTGCAGCACCTTGTGGTATTTTATGACATTAAAGGTGCTGTATAATATAAGTTGCTGTTGTCCTCTAGCCATTTTGATGTTTATTTCCGTCTGACTTCAGGGGAATAGATGACATGCAGAAGCTGATAATTACCTGCTGGTTTATGAGGAATTGCAAACTTGCTGTTAGCAAACTTGAGAATATTTCGTAAAAGCCCCTGTTAAAAAAAAGACAGTCATATGGAGCATAGAACATAGCAAATTACTCTGTGAAATTGAGATCACACACTTTTCAGAGAAACTCCGCTGAATAGCCAGGAGTCTTGGCATGAACCAGGAACAAGATCGTATTTGGGACTGAAATCAGGCCCTGGGCTAAACCTTTTCTTGTCCAAAATAACCATCAGTGCTAAGCTGCCTGAAAAAAGATGTTCCCCACATTGTTTGCACTAAATTTCATCTGCCATTCATCTTCCCACAATTTTATTGTGCAAAGCTCATTTTATACTTTCTGGGGTGGTTCAAGAGATGTAAACTCTCACTCCTATTTTGTTTTTTTCTGTGAATTTGACCAGTTTGAATTCAGGATGGTCTCACTTTCTATCTCCCCCGATACCACTTGCAATGGCTTCTCTTCTTACTCCTGCATGGTTCCCTCTGGTGTTCCCCAAGGATCTATTCTTGCCCTCCCTTCTATTTCCCATATACATGCTGCCCCTCGGTGACATCATCTGAAAGCACAGCATCAGTTTTTACATGTACGCTGATGATACCCAGCTCTCCCTCACCACCACTTCTCTCCACTGTTCCACTGTTTCTAAATTATCGAACTGCTTATCTGACATCCACTGCTGGATGAGCAGAAATGTCATCCATTTAAACGTTGGGAAGACTGAAGGCATCATTGTCAGTCCCTGCTCCAAACTCCATTCACTAGCTACCAACTCCATCCTTCTCCCTGACAACAGTCTGAGATTAAACCAGACTGTTCACAACCTTGGTGTCATTTTTTATGTATCCTTTCAGGGGATGTGGGTGTCACTGGCTAGGCCAGCATTTATTGCTCATCCCTAATTGCCTTTGACAACTGGCTTGCTAGGCAAATTCAGAGGGCAGTTAAGAGTCAACCACATTGCTGTGGGTCTGGAGTCACATGTAGGCCAGACTGGGTAAGGATGGCAGATTTACTTCCTTAAAGAACATTAGTGAACCAGATGAGTTTTTACAACAATCGATGACAGTTTCACGGCATCATTACTGAGACTAGTTTTCAATACCAGATTTTTATTAATTAATTGAATTCAAATTCCACCAGCTGCCATGGTGGGATTTGAAGCCGTGTCCTCACGGCATTAGCCTGGGCCTCTGGATTACTAATTGAGTGACAGTCCATGGGAGGTAGGTACACCCACAGTGCTGTTAGGAAGGGAGTTCCAGGATTTTGACCCAGCGATGCTGAAGGAACGGCGATATCGTTCCAAGTCAGGATGGTGTGTGGCTCGGAGAGGAACTTGTTCCCATGTGCCTACTGCCCTTGTCCTTCTCGGTGGTAGAGGTCGTGGGTGTGAAAGGTGCTGTTGAAGGAGCCTTGGTGAGTTGTTGCAGTGCATCTTGTAGACGGTACACACTGCTGCCACTGTTGGTGGTGGAGGGAATGAATGTTGAAGGTGGTGAATGGGGTGTCAGTCAAGCAGGCTGCTTTGTCCTGGATGGTGTCAAGTTTCTTGAATGTTATTGGAGCTGCACCTATCCAGGCAAGTGGAGAGTATTCCATCACACTCCTGACTTGTGCCTTGTTGATGGTGGACAGGCTTTGGGGCGTCAGGTAGTGTTAGTCACTGCAGAATACCCAGCCTCTGACCTGCTCTTGTAGCCACAGTATTTATATGGCTGGTCCAGTTCAGTTTCTGGTCAATGGCAACCCCCAGGATGTTGATAGTGGGGGATTCAGCGATGGTAATGCCGTTGAACATCAAGGGAGATGGTCAGATTCTCTCTTGTTGGAGATGATCATTGCCTGGTACTTGTGTGGTGTGAATGTTTCTTGCCACTTATGAGCCAAGCCTGGATATTGTCCAGGTCTTGCTACATCTGGACACGACTGCTTCAGTATCTGAGGAATCACGAATGGTGCTGAACATTGCGCAATCTTCAGCGAACATCCCCACTTCTGACCTTATGATGGAGGGAAGGCCATTGATGAATCAGTTGAAGATGGTTGGGCCTAGGACACTACCCTGAGGAACTCCTGCAGTGATGCACTGGAACTGAGATGATTGTCCTCCAACAACCACAACCATCTTCCTTTGTGCTAGGTATGACTCCAACCAGCAGAGGGTTTGCCCCCTGATTCCTATTGACTCCAGTTTTGCTGGGGCTCCTTGATGCTATACTCAGTCAAATGCTGCCTTGATGTCAAGGGCAGTCACTCTCACCTCACCTCTTGAGTTCATCTCTTTTGTCCATGTTTGAACCAAGGCTGTAATGAGGTCAGGAGCTGAGTAGCCCTGGTGGAACCCAAACTGAGCGTCACTGAGCAGGTTATTGCTGAGCAAGTGCCGTTTTATAGCACTGTCGATGAACCCTTCCATCACTTTGCTGATGATTGAGACTGATGAGGCGGTAATTGGCCAGGTTGGATTTCGGGATCCTGCTTTTTGTGTATAAGACATACTTGGGCAATGTTTCACATTGTCAGATAGATGCCAGTGTTGCAGCTGTACTGGAACAGCTTGGCTAGGGGCGCGACAAGTTCTGGAGCACAAGTCCTCAGTACTACTGCCAGAATGTTGTCAGGGTCCATCGTCTTTGCAGTATCCAGTGCCTTCAGCTGTTTCTTGATATCACATGGAGTGAATCGAATTGGCTGAACACTGGCATCTGTGATGCTGGGGACCTCAGGAGGAGGCTGAGATGGATCATCCACTCAGCACATCTGGCTGAAGATGGTTGCAATTGCTTCAGCCTTCTTGCACTGATGTGCTGGGCTCCCCCATCAGTGAGGATGGGGATATTTGTGGAGCCTCCTCAACCTGTCAGTTGTTTAATTATCCACCACCATCCATGACTGGATGTGGCAGGACTGCAGAGCTTAGATCTGACTTGTTGGTTGTGGGATCACTTAGCTCTGTCTATCGCATGCTGCTTCTGCTGTTTGGTATGCATGTAGTCCTGTGTTGTAGCTTCACCAGGTTGACACCTCATTTTTCAGTATGCCCTGGTGCTGCTCCTGGCATGCACTCCTGCACTCTTCATTGAACAAGGGTTGGCCCCCCAGCTTGATGGCACTGCTAGAGTGAGGGGTATGTCAGGCCATGAGGTTACAGTTTGTGGTTGAGTACAATTCTGCTGCTGATGGCCCACAGCGCCTCATGGATTCCCAGTTTTGAGTTGCTTGATCTGTTCAAAATCTATCTCATTTAGCATGGTGCTAGTGCCACACAACACAATGGAGGGTACCCTCAGTGTGAAGATGGACATCATCTCCACAGGGACTGTGAGGTGATCACTCCTAGCAATACTGTCATGGACAGATGCATCTACGACAGGCAGATTGGCGAGGACAAGGTCAAGTATGTTTTTCCCTCGTGTTGGTTCCCTCACCACCTGCCGCAGACCCAGTCTAGCAGCTATGACTTTTAGGACTCGGCCAGCAGTGGTGCTACCAAGCCACTTTTGGTGTTGAACATTGAAGTCCCCCATCCAGAGTACAGTCTGCACCCTTGTCACCCTCAGTGCTTCTTCCAAGTGCTGTTCAACATGGAGGAATACTGATTCATCAGCTGAGGGAGGGCGGTAGGTGGTAATCAGCAGGAGGTTTCCTTGCCCATGTTTGACCTGATGCCATGAGACTTCATGAGGTCTGGAGTCAATGTTGAGGACTCCCAGGGCAACTCCCTCCCAACTGTATACCACTGTGCCACCACCACTGTTGAGTCTGTCCTGCCGGTGGGACAGGACATACCCAGGAATGGCGATTGCAGTGTCTGGGACATCGTCTGTCAGGTATGATTCCATGAGTATGATTATGTCAGGCTGTTGCTCAACTAGTCTGTGGGACAGCTCTCCCAACTTTGGCACAAATCCCCAGATGATTTGACCCTGAAATAAGCTTCCGACTACATATTGGCACCATCACTAAGACCGCCTATTTCCACCTCTGTAACATCGCACAACTTCGCCCCATCTCAGCCTATCTGCTGCTGAAACCCGCATACATGCCTTCGTTATCGCTAGACTTGACTATTCCAATACAGTCCGGGTTGGTCTCCCACATTCTACTCTCCGTAAACTTGAGGTCATCCAAAACTCTGTTGCCTGTGTCTTAACTCGCACCAAGTCTCATTGCTCTATCACCCCTGTGCTCACTGACCTACAGTGGCTCACTGTCAAACAATGTCTTGATTTTAAAATTCTCATCCTTGTTTTCAAATCTCTCCATGGCCTTGGCCCTCCCTATCTCTATAATCTCCTCCAGCCCCACAAACCTCTGAGATATCTGCGCTCCTCTAATTCTGACCTCTTGTGCATCCCTGATTTTAATTGCTCCACCATTGGCAACTGTGCCTTCAGTTGCCAAGGTCCCAATCATTGGAATTCCCTCCCTATGCCTCTCTGCCTCTTCACCTCACTTTCCTCGTTTAAGTCATTCCCTAAAACCTACCTCTTTGACCAAGCTTTTGGTCATCTGTCCTTACATCTCCTGTCTTGGTGTCACATTTTGCTTTATAATGCTCCTGTGAAGTGCTTTGGGACATTTTACTAAGTTAAATGTGCTATATAAATATAAGTTGTTGTTGGTTGATGTGACTGTTCCTCACTTTCTACATTTCCTCCTGGTTGGTGTGGGTGTGTCTCACTTTCTACATTCCCCCTGGTTGGTGTGAGTGTGTCTCACTTTCTACATTCTGCCAGTTGGTGTGGGTGTGTCTTGCTTTCTACATTCCCCCTGGTTGGTGCGGATGTGTCTCACTTTCTACATTCCCCCTGGTTGGTGTGGGTGTGTCTCACTTTCTACATTCCCCATGGCTGGTGTGGGTGTGTCTCACTTTCTACATTCCCCCGGTTGGTGTGGGTGTGTCTCACTTTCTACATTCCCCCAGTTGGTGTGGGTGTGTCTCACTTTCTACATTCCCCCCGTTGGTGCGGGTGTGTCTCACTTTCTACATTCCCCTGGTTGGTGTGGGTGTGTCTCACTTTCTACATTCCCCCTGGTTGGTGTGGGTGTGTCTCACTTTCTACATTCCCCCGGTTGGTGTGGGTGTGTCTCACTTTCTACATTCCCCCAGTTGGTGTGGGTGTGTCTCACTTTCTACATTCCCCCGGTTGGTGCGGGTGTGTCTCACTTTCTACATTCCCCTGGTTGGTGTGGGTGTGTCTCACTTTCTACATTCCCCCTGTATATGGAGCATAAACGTGAAGATGTAATGATGAATTTATTTTAAAAATCCTCGGTAAAATCACAGTCAGAGCACTATGTGTAGTTTGGACTATTGCACTATACAATTGATATTGCGGCAATAGATTGGGCACAGTACAGATTCATTGGGTCACTGTTTGGTATGAGGAAAAACAACTGCAAAGGGAGACAAAACATTTTTTTTTTGTTGAAACAGAGGAGATTATGAAGTGGTTTGTCAGATGTTTAAAATGATGTAAGAATGGGATAGCATATTTAATGATGAGAGGTCTGGAATGAGGGACAGGACACAATATTAAATTTAAGGGACAGGACACAGAGAGAGAAACATTTTTTTATGCAGAGGGTTGTGAGGCTGTGGAATGTTAGTGGTTAAAGCAGAGACCATATCAACATTTAAGAACAGGTTCGAGAGGTGGTTAAAGGGAAGGGGGATAAGTGGATATAGGAACAGGATAGGTACATGGGCTTGGGAAACTGCTGGTATGATCAGTAAGCACCTACACACACTGGATGGGCTGCGTGCTCTGTTTCCATGTTGTAATTTCAGTGTAATCCTTTATAATGTGACCCTTCTCTCACAGTAAAGGCTGCTATTGTCACCCATGTCTGTGCTCCAGAGCTCACAATAAAGAAAGATATTTACCTGAAGCTTCCAGTAAACTTTGCATGCATTCTTGTGATTGATGCTGTGCAGGACAGTTTGCTTATCTTCAGCTGTCCAGATTGGCTCTTAGACAGATCTAACACAGTCCAGATGTTGGCTCCTTCAGCCGAGGCATTAATCTGACCAACATCCTGACTGAAAAAGACAAAGACAACATGTCTTAGTGACGGAGGATCGAGCAGCAACCCCTGGTCACACACATCTGCACGACATCTGGTCACCCCCTCCTGACACCTGGTACATCCCGACCCCTGGTGACCTCCCTAACCCCTGGTAATCCATACCTCCCAGCCCCTGACCCCTGGTGACCCTCTAACCCCTGATCACCCTCAATGACCCCAGCTCACCTCCCGATCCCTGCTCAATCCCTGAATGCTGGTCAACCCCCAACGAGCTTCACTGATCACTCAGATTGTAATCCTCAATATTA
The DNA here is from genome assembly GCF_036365525.1 of Heterodontus francisci. Lineage (NCBI taxonomy): Eukaryota > Metazoa > Chordata > Chondrichthyes > Heterodontiformes > Heterodontidae > Heterodontus > Heterodontus francisci. The sequence continues at coordinate 20,559,146 of NC_090386.1, read as the reverse complement.
TACATTAGGAGTCACAGCACCTGGAATTCAAATCACTTGCACACATAAAAATCCCACAAACAGCAACATGGCTAAACAGATAATCTGTTTTAGTGACATTGGTTGAGGGATAGATATTGTCTGGGACACTGAGTAAATTCCCTTTCTCTATTTCAAAATAGTGCTGTGGCATCTTTACTTCCACCTAATTGTAGACAGGGCTTTGGTTTAACATCTCATCTGAAAGACGGGATGTCCAACAATGCAGCACTCCATCAGTATTGTACAGGAATGTCAAACTGAATCATGTGCTCACAGTGACAGAGACTGTTGTAAAGTGAAGTTCAAATATCTCCCTGGTGATTAAATTGACCAAAGTGTCAACCTTCACCTCCCAGTGATTTCAGTTAACGGCAAGAGCCAAAACATCTTCAGTGACACAAGAATATGTGGTTCAAGTGGTCTGAGATACAGAGGAGGACACAGTGAGAGACTCACAACAGCCAGTATAGCATGTTTCTCTGGAAGGTGACGCTGATCGATGCGTTCATCACTTCGAATTGTAGCCCAGCTTCAGGAAAGAAGGTGAGGGAAGCAGTAGAGAGGTCCAGGTCAGTGATTTTCACCCTGTGAGATATCAACATATTGAGCTCAGTGATACTGACACCAGTAAACAGAGATCAGAAAGACAGCAAAGTCCAGTCAGACTCTTACCCATTGATGGAATAGTGGAACGGCCCTTCCTTCCCGGATAAATCTGCTATTGAGATATTTTCTAGCTCTTCAGCAACAAACTTCAGTGCTTCCGTCCGAACTTTAAAGAACAGAAAAATATTCAGAACAGATCTCACTTATGCTCACATAGTTACAGCAGTGTATCTGCCCAACTTACTCTATTCATATTTATAAAATTGACCTTATTTAGGAATGAAAGGACATATGAACATACAAACATATAAACTAGAAGCAGGAGTAGGCCATTCGGCCCCTTGAGCCTGCTCCGCCATTCTATAAGATCATGGCTGATCTGTTTGTGGACTGAAAGGAGGACTACCCCAGCCCATTATAACCCTCCTGTGTGTATATGGATGTACATCCATATTAGGTGTATAGGGGCTGTGGTTTTTTTTAATTCATTCACTGGATGTGAGCATCACTGGCGAGACCAGCATTTGTTGCCCATCTCTAATTGCCCTTGAGAAGGTGGTGGAGAGCCACTTTGAAGCACCGCAGCACAGATGATGTAGGTATACCCACAGTGCTGTTAGAGAGGGAGTTCCACATCTGTGTGTGTCTGAGTCAGAGTGTGCAGAGCCAGTGGGTGGAATCTTATGACTGCCACGGTGTTCCTGATGGCAGGACCAGAAGTTGTTGTAACTTCCACTACCGCCGCAAATCCTGTTTTCCACGTGATTTTGTATGTAAATTAGCCATGTGGCGACAGGCACAGCGAACACATGGGATCATGCGGCAGGGGAGACCTTTCATTGGTGGAATCTCCAGTCAATGCCCCAAGCACCATGATCGCTACAGACATCAAACATTCTGTGCTTGCAGCCTTAAAAATCAGCAGCCTTCCTTTCATGTAAGTACCTTCAGACTAACTTAAATTGTAGCTTTTACTTAAATCAAAATGTTTTTGCCTCCCTTATTTTGTGAAAGTTACCACTAACTTCATATCATTTATTTTCCCTACAGCCAAAGTGAATGACATGGCAGCCAGCAGGCAGTGTCCTGCCCACGGTTCAGTGATGCCTCCCTGCAGGTTCTCCTCCAGACCGTCAGGGAAAGGCAGGAGCTCCTCTTCCCTGCAGATGAAGCCAGAAGACCCTCCCGCCTCACCAAGGCAGCCTGGATGGAGGTAGCGGAGGAAGTTGTTGGGTTTAGTTGTATTTGTATTAGTAGCATTGTAGGGCATTCTCGAGAAAGTCTCAGACTCCAGCAAAGGTTAACTAATAACTCTATTATTTACAGTTACTATATACACTCTCTGCAAGTCACCTAAACTAGCTGCCTTTGTGCTGCTATACCTTCTTCTTCACAAGCCTATTTCATGTGACTGTTACATCATTGCTTGTACTGTGCGAGGGGTGCTTCTCACTGTTTTCAGTATTAACCCTTTACATCCTTATACTACATCTCCCCCCAAGTCTTTACCCAACATTTATGACTTCTCTACTACTCTCTCTTTCCCCAAGTCTCCGATTTTACAGATTCAGTCTCATCAGAGATTTGACAAGTCTCCCCGATCTGGCTGTAATCTGTCTGGGACGATCAGTAGTCTTCATAGGCAGTCTGGGTTGCTGACTTGGTTTTGTCGTTTCTACGGGTTGTAGTGTTCCATTCGGTTTAGGTTAGTTCCTCTTCATCTGGATTACTGGCTGTAGCTTTTGTGGAATGCGAATGATATTACTCTGATCCCTTCATATGTTCCCTTCATTTATAACATACAATTGTTGATAGTCCTCATGTTTATGGATTATTGTACCTTCTCGTTCCAGGTCACGTATCCAAACTTTTTGACCATTGCTTAATTTGGGTTAAGTTTCTCACTCGAAATCTCCTATTGTAATTCTGGATTTGTTTCCTTCTGTTGGAGTTTTCTCTTTCTTTAAATTTCTCGTAGTCTTGAGTCCTCAATCCAGGCATTAATTGTTGAGGCAATACTGGAAGCTGTGTTCTTAACTTCCTTCCCATGAGTAATTCTGCTGGTGATAATTCACACAGTCGTGGTGTTGAACAATAAACTAGGAGCGAGATGGGAAGATCTTCATTTCTCTTGAGTAAAGATCTTATGGTTCTCGTTCTGCCTCTTCATTGGACTGTGGATACCTCAGTGAGCTTGTAAGATGCTGAAAGTCCGTCCTTACGGCTAACCGGTCTGCTCGGGGCTGGAGAGGAACTTACAGTGGGAGGGGGAGGTTCCAGTCGTCGTGGTCCATGTGGGTATCAACGACATAGGCAGGACAAGGAAAGAGGTTCTGCATAGTCAGTATGAGGAACTAGGCACCAAATTAAGAAGCAGAACCTCAAAGGTAATAATTTCTGGATTATTACCTGAGCCACGTGCAAATTGGCAGAGGGCAAATAAGATTAGAGAAATGAATGTGTGGCTCAAAGACTGTTGTGGTAGAAGTGGGTTGTGGTTCGTGGGGCACTGGCACCAATACTGGGGAAAGTGGGGGTTGTACCGTTGGGACAGTCTACATCTGAAACGTGCCGGGAGTGTGTTCCAGTCAACCGCATAACTAGGGAAATAGAGAGGGTTTTAAGCTAAATAGAGGGGGCAAGAGATCAAATTTGGGAAGATGTGGTAAATCAAAGAGTAAAGAAAAGGCAACAGAGAAAGGTATTAATATGGGAAATGATAAACAGACCATGACAGGAAGGGACAGAGAGTACCACATCTAAGAGTAAATCAGCAGATAAGCCTAGAGAGGTTACAAAACTAATAAAAGGACAAAACTAAAGGCTCTGCATCTGAATGTACATAGCATTCAAAACAAAACAGATGAACTGACAGCGCAAATAGAAATAAATACGATCTGATAGCCATTACAGAGACATAGCTGCAGGATAACATAGATTGGGACCTGAATATTGAAGGGTACATGGCATTTAGGAAGGACAGGAAGCTAGGAGGCAACATACCATCCTGGAGTCTCTTTCACGTCCACAGAAGCGCCTATCTGTGCCCCTGACTATAGAGTCCCCTATAACTATTGCTCTTCTGCGCTTTGTTCCTCCCTGCTGAAACAAAAGTGCCAGCCGTGGTGCCACTGCTCTGGCTGCTGCTGTTTTCCCCTGATAGGCCATCCCCCCCAACAGTATCAAAACAGTATACTTGTTAGAGAGGGGGATAGCCACAGGGGATTCTTGCACTGACTGCCCCTTCTAGCAGTCACCCATCTATTTGCCTGCACCTTGGGTGTAACCACTTCTCTAAAACTCCTGTCTATGATGCTCTCTGCCACCTGCATGCTCCTAAGTGCATTCAATTGCTGCTCCAACCGATCCATGTGGTCTGTGAGGAGCTGCAACTGGGTACACTTCCTGCAGATGTAGTCGTCCGGAACGCTGGAAGCGTCACGGACCTCCCACATCTCACAGGTGAAGCACTTTACCCCTCGGACTGACATTTCAAGCACTAATTAATAAACTAATTTGAAATAAATAAATACTTATTATATCCTTACTAAATTATGTTACAATTAACTATATGGTCCCTCGTGCTAGATTTCTACTATAAATATTAAATGCTAAATACAGTAATCTCCTCCTTCCGGTTTAGTTACTCTACTTATTAATTAATTAGTTAATTAATGTTTTAATCAATTAGATAGTTGATGTGTTGGATTTAATTTTTCAAAATTTCGTAGATTCGAAAAGGTTCCATTAGATTGGAAAATAGCGAATGTAACTTCTTTATTTGATCAGGTGCCATATCAAAGGTTATTGCAGAAAATGAAATCTCATGTTGTAGGGGTAACATATTGGCATGGATTGGCCAGCTAACAGGAAACAGACAGTAGGCATAAATGGATCATTTTCTGGTTGGCAAGATGTCACAAGTGGTGTGCCGCAGGGATCTGTGCTGGGACCTCAACTTTTTACAATTTATATAAATGACTTGGATGAAAGGACTGAAGGTATGGTTGCTAAATTTACTGATGACACAAAGATAGGTGGGAAAGTAAGTTGTGAAGAGGACATAAGGAGGTTACAAAGGGATATGGATAGGTTAAGTGAGTGGGCAAAGATCTGAAAAATGGAATACAATGAGGGAAAGTGTGAAATTGCCCATTTTGGCAGGAAGAATAAAAAAGAAGCATATTAACTAAATGGTGAGAGATTGCAGAGCTCTGAGATGCAGAGGGATCTGGGTGTCCTAGTGCATGAATCGCAAAAGGTTAATATGCAGCTACAGCAAGTAATCAGGAAAGCTAATAACATTATTGTTTATTGTGAGGGGAATTGAATACAAAAGTAGGGAGGTTATGCTTCAGTTATACAGGGCATTGGTGAGACCACATCTGGAGTACTGTGTACAGTATTGGTCTCCTTATTTAAGGAAGGATGTAAATGCCTTGGAAGCAGTTCAGAGAAGGTTTACCAGACTAATACCTGGAATGGGAAGGTTGGCTTATGAGGAAATGATGGACAGGCTCGGCTTGTATCTGCTGGAGTTTAGAAGAGTAAGAAGAGACTTGATTGAAACATAGAAGCTCCTGAGGCGTCTTGACAGGGTGGATGTGGAAAGGATGTTTCCCCTTGTGGGAGAATCTAGAACTAGGAGTCACTGTTTAAAAATAAAGGGTTGCCCATCTAAGACAGAGATTTGTTTAGTTTAGTTTAGAGATACAGCACTGAAACAGGCCCTTCGGCCCACCGAGTCTGTGCCGACCGTCAACCACCCATTTATACTAATCCTACACTAATTCCATATTCCTACCACATCCCCACCTGTCCCTATATTTCCCTACCACCTACCTATACTAGGGGCAATTTATAATGGCCAATTTACCTAACAACCTGCAAGTCTTTGGCATGTGGGAGGAAACCGGAGCACCCGGAGGAAACCCACGCAGACACAGGGAGAACTTGCAAACTCCACACAGGCAGTACCCGGAATCGAACCCGGGTCCCTGGAGCTGTGAGGCTGCAGTGCTAACCACTGCGCCACTGTGCCGCCCCATGAGGAGAATTTTTTTCTCTCAGAGGCTTGTGAGTGTTTGGAATTCTCTTCCTTAAAAGGTGGTGGAAGCAGAGTCTTTGAATATTTTTAAGGTAGAGTTAGATAAATTCTTGAGAAGCAAGGGGGTGGTAGGTTATCAGGGGTAGGTGGGAATGTGGAGTTGAGATTACAATCAGATCAGCCATGATCGTCTTGAATGGCAGACCAGGCTTGAGGGGCTGAGTGGCCTACTCCTGCTCCAAGTTCGTATGTTCATATGTTCGCAAAACATTCGTTCACAAACTGTGGTCCACTGTCCGATAATATTTCGTCAAGAATCCCATGTGTCGCGAACATGTCCTAAGAATTCTGATAACTACCTCAGTGGTTGCAGAATGTATTTGTTGGACATCTATCCACCTAGTTGATAATGATGATATATCATTTCCCACCAAACAGGAATAAATCCATGCCTAGCCTTTGCCGAGGTCTAGTTGGAAATTGGGTAGTCATGTAGTTCACGCTGTTCTGGCCTCTGTATCACGCATGTCTGACAGTTGTTAATCATGGTCTCGATATCCTTAGATATCCCAGGCCACCATACCGAAGATTATGCCCTTGGTCTGCACTTGGTTTTATCCAAATGGCCTTGGTGTAATTGATCTAAGGTAACAGATCTCATTGAAGTAGGAATAACAATTTAATCGTTGTAAACTAATAAGTTGTCAATTATGGTAAAGTATTTCCAATACTCATCGAATGTCTTCATTGTTCTCCCTTCTGGACCTTCTTGTGGCCACCCATGTGTACAATATCTCAGCGAGTCTGAGATCATCCTGGATAGTACGTACAGGGAGGTGGTCACACTGCAAGTAAAAACTGCTCAGGCAGAAAAGGAATGGGTGACCGCCAGGCAGAGTAGAAGAACTAGGCAGGTCGTGTAGGAGTCCCCTGGGTCCATCTCCCTCTCTAACAGATTTTCCACTTTGTATACTGTTGCGGGAGATAGTTTCTCAGGGAATGCAGCAAGAGTCAAGTCTGTGGCAACAAGGGTGGCTCAGCTGCATAGGTGGGGAGGAAAAGGAATGGAAGAGCTATAGTGATAGGGGATTCTATTGTAAGGGGTACAGATAGGCATTTCAGTGGTCGCAAACATGACTCCAGGATGGTATGTTGCCTCCCTGGTGCTAGGGTCAAGGATGTCACGGAGCGGCTGCAGGACATTCTGAAGGGGGCGTGTGAACAGTCAGAGGTCGTGGTCCACATTGGTACCAATGACATAGGTAGAAAGAGAGATGAGGTCCTGCAACAAGAATTTAGGAAGCTAGGTAGCAGATTAAAAAGCAGGACCTCAAAAGTTGTAATCTCTGGATTACTCCCGGTGCCACATGCTAGTGAGTATAGGAATAGGAGGATAGAGCAGATGATTGCGTGGCTGAGGAGATGGTGCAGGAGGGAGGGCTTTAGTTTCCTGGATCACTGGATCTGTTTCTGGCAAAGGTGGGACCTGTACAAGTTGGACTGGTTGCACCTGAACCGGAACGGGACCAACATCCTTGCTGGGAGGTTTGCTAGTGCTGTTGGGGGGGATTTAATTTGGCAGGGGGATGGGATACAGAGTGGAGGTACAGTAGGGGGTGATGCATAGTCAAATATAGAAGAGAAACTGAGTCAGTCTGAAAGGCAGAGCAAATATAGACCTGTTAAGGCACAAGTGAAAAATGCAAGGCGGGATTGCATCTATTTTAATGCAAGGAGTCTTACTAGTAAGGCAGATGAATTGAGGACATTGATTAGCACATGGGATTATGATATTATTGCTGTCACAGAGACTTGGTTGAGGGAAGGGCAGGACTGACAGCTCAATATTCCAGGGTATAGAATCTTCAGGCGTGACAGGGGAGGGGGTAAAAGAGGAGGTAGCATTGCACTGTTGATCAAGGAGTCAATTACTGCCGTAAGGAGGGTTCTTCAAATGAGGGCAGATGGGTAGAACTTAAAAACAAAAAGGGGGCAATCACTTGGCTGGGTGTGTACTACAGGCCTCCAAACAGCCAGGGAGAGATAGAGGAGCAGATATGTAGGCAAATCTCAGAGAGGTGTAAAAATAATAGAATAATAATAGTAGGGGATTTCAACTTCCCCAATATCAACTGGGATAGTCTTAGTGCAAAAGGCTTAAAGGGGGGCGGAATTCTTAAAAAGCATTCAGGAGAGCTTTTTGAGCCAGTATGTAGAAAGTCCTACAAGAGAAGGGGCAGCACTGGACCTAATCCTAGGGAATGAAGCTGGACAAATGGTAGAAGTGTCAGTGGGGAAGCATTTCGGGGATAGTGACCATAACTCTGTAAGATTTAAGCAAAATACTGCGGATGCTGGAAATCTGAAACAAAAACAAGAAATGCTGGATTCACTCAGCAGGTCTGGCAGCATCTGTGGAAAGAGAAGCAGAGTTAACGTTTTGGGTCAGTGACCCTTCTTCAGAACTAACAAATATTAGAAAAGTCACAGATTATAAACAAGTGAGGTGGGGGTTGGGCAAGAGATAACAAAGGAGAAGGTGCAGATTGGACCAGGCCACATAGCTGACCAAAAGGTCACGGAGCAAAGGCAAACAATATGTTAATGGTGTTTTGAAAGACAAAGCATTAGTACAGATTAGGTGTGAATATACTGAATATAGAACATCAGCAAGTGCAAACCTGAAGAAAAACAACCTGAAAAAAACAGTGGGTAAGCAAACTGAACAAACTAAGATGAAATGAAATAAATGCAAAAAATGTAAAAAGGAATGCAAAAAAAAGGAAGAAAAAATAACTAAAAATGACTAAAAATGAAAGTAAAGCCCCCCACTTTGGATTGGATAAGGAAAAAAAAGGAGGCTTATAGCAGATTCAGAGGGCTGAAAACAGCGGAGGCACTACAGGAGTATAGAAAGTGTAGGGGGGTACTAAAAGGTAATCAGGAGAGCGAAGAGGGGACATGAAAAAACACTGGCGGGCAAGATAAAGGAAAAATCCCAAGGTTTTTTAAAGTATATTAAGGGCAAGCGGATAACCAGGGAAAGAGTAGGGCCTATTATGGACCAAAGTGGCAATCTGTGTGGGGAGCCGGAGGACATAGGTGAGGTTTTAAATGATTACTTTTCAT